>NC_068445.1:48240219-48540219 GCF_023373465.1 Oncorhynchus keta | reverse complement strand
TACTAGCTCCATGCTAGCTCCATGCTAGCTCCATGCTAGCTCCATACTAGCTCCATGCTAGCTCCATGCTAGCTCCATACTAGCTCCATGCTAGCTCCATACTAGCTCCATACTAGCTCCATGCTAGCTCCATGCTCGCTCCATACTAGCTCCATACTAGCTCCATGCTAGCTCCATGCTAGCTCCATGCTAGCTCCATACTAGCTCCATGCTCGCTCCATACTAGCTCCATACTAGCTCCATCCTGGTGGCACAGTGGACTAATTCCATTGGATAAAAAAACAAGATTATAGTTTCGAATCTCACTGATGCATGTCAAAATAAAAACAAATTAAATGCGTTTGCGTGATTAATGTCAAAGGAATTCATTTCTATGTGTTTTATCTGTGCTTGGACTTCAACAAGGTTATCCCAAAATAAACTAGCAGTGTTATTAAACATTTAATTGAAACAAATACCAGGGATGTAGTGGAGGGTAAACACACGTAAAAGCCATTTATGCACCTTTTTGTTTTGTTAATAATGTTTTCCCACTTATTATTACGTTCCCAGCGATGTTCAACACTCAGAAGGCTTCTCGATCTGTGTTCTAATTTAACCTTTGATGTGCTCCTCATGTTCCCCTGCTCCCCTCTGATTGGCCGTGTTACCAGCACATTCATTCACCACTATCCAACTGCAAACTCCGCCCACGGCGGGCCCGAGACGTGAAATGAACTACCTCAGCCCAGACCAATGCTGGCAAGTAGCAGAGAGACGCCGTGGATTTTCAAGATGCCAGGACATAACGTCATTGCTTTAACGGCCCTCGAACCCTGCCGTGTCAACAGACATCCCCTAAAGAGAAAACACAAACTCTCAGAGAATGAGTGAGTGTACAGTCTACCACTGGTAAATAGTCGCTGAAATTTCAGTCAGATGGCTAGCTAGCTAGCTCAAGGGCTTTGGCTACTGCTAGCCAGGGAGCTAGCTATAATTAGCTGGCTAGAAGAATGGAGTTAGAAGCTAACATTGCACAAAGCCTGACCTCAGCAGGAGCAGTTTAAGCTAATTAAACTAATTATAATCTTAAGAAAAGATGGGCTACTTAAGTTCTCATAACAAAATAACTTTGCTTTACAGAGAGTAGTGAGACAGAAAGTGTTGGGTCATGCTGCAATGAGAGAGGAAGCATTAAGCAAGCAGGGAGAGAGGTTCTACACAGAGAGAGGAAGCAAGCAGGGAGAGAGGTTAATACACAGAGAGAGGAAGCATTGAAGCAAGCAGGGAGAGAGGTTCTACACAGAGAGAGGAAGCAAGCAGGGAGAGAGGTTCTACACAGAGAGAGGAAGCAAGCAGGGAGAGAGGTTCTACACAGAGAGAGGAAGCAAGCAGGGAGAGAGGTTCTACACAGAGAGAGGAAGCAAGCAGGGAGAGAGGTTCTACACAGAGAGAGGAAGCAAGCAGGGAGAGAGGTTCTACACAGAGAGAGGAAGCAAGCAGGGAGAGAGGTTCTACACAGAGAGAGGAAGCAAGCAGGGAGAGAGGTTCTACACAGAGAGAGGAAGCAAGCAGGGAGAGAGGTTCTACACAGAGAGAGGAAACATTGAAGCAAGCAGGGAGAGAGGTTCTACACAGAGAGAGGAAGCAAGCAGGGAGAGAGGTTTTCTACACAGAGAGAGAAAACATTGAAGCAAGCAGGGAGGGAGGTTAGTAGCACACTGGTTCCCAAACTTGGGGTCCGGGACCCACAAGTTTCACTGTGCATGAAGTTTCAAATGCAAATCTGTCATTACTAAATGTGTTATAGGTATTTTAACAAAAAAAAAAAAACATTAAAAAAATATGGCATCAGTCATCTTCGTCAAATAAATGGGAAAATGATGGAATCGTTGTTAAAGGGGAGGGAATCTGATTTCATTGGTCTCAGACACTTTATTCTGGATAAATGGAGTTGGTTCGAAGTCAGCCTGCCTGGAATCAGGTTAGTTCCGATGGATTTGTTGCCTCAGAACGATTCCTGGCTAAAAGGTGAGCCACTTTCGTAATATCTGTGTTTTTTCAGAGTTTAACTTTGGTCAACATCCTCACTAACTCCTCAGGACAGGTACATCGTATAGGGCTTCTGGTCTACAGAGACTTCATATGATATGCCTGGAGGTTTCACATGTCCGTGTCTGAGATTTAATATGTCTTTCGGATCAGTGTCGGATCAGTGTCTCAATTTCTTAACCTATTTCTGTTGGATGCTAAGCTACGTCGTAAGAAAACAACAGAACAGCATGATCTGCTATGACGCTCCTGTCTGGTCTGGCTATACTGCCTTGAGATGACACTGTGACATGCTCGCTCCCTCCCTCCCTGCTATCTATTCTCTCTCATCTCACTCTACGAAGAATCAGGTCAGCAGTACGTAAACACAGACGATGTGTCTCAGAACAGAGAGGGAAAAGAGGAACTCCATATATGGAAGCTATACGGACATAGAGAGGGAAAAGAGGAACTCCATATATGGAAGCTATACGGACATAGAGAGGGAAAAGAGAGAGACAGAAGGGGCTCTACGCTGAACTCGTCACAAGGAGCACGTGTGCACACAAAATACATTTAGGAGCACAGTGAAAAATATTAGAAGTAAAAACAAATTTTCTAGGCTCGCTGATGCTTCTAAATTCAAAATTCCAGGTTGGACAGCACAAATTGTTACGGTGTAAAATGGTCGCACTGTAGAGCCCTGAGGGGGTTTGAGGTAAATGTAATTTAGAAAGCAATTTCAGGAGGAGCGTTAAAAGCTTATGATGATATCAAATCCACAGCAGGAACTGTTCCTTCATATTGGAATGCAGCCTTCGAGCAGGAAATCCATACACGGGCACAGACGTTCCTATTGGAATGCAGCCTTCGAGCAGGAACTCCATACACGGGCACAGACGTTCCTATTGGAATGCAGCCTTCGAGCAGGAAATCCATACACGGGCACAGACGTTCCTATTGGAATGTAGCCTTCGAGCAGGAACTCCATACATGGGCACAGACGTTCCTATTGGAATGCTGCCCAGAACAGGAACTCCATACATGGGCACAGATTATCCTATTGGAATGCTGCCCAGAACAGGAACGCTGCCCAGAACAGGAACTCCATACGAAATTCATATTGTAACATGGCCATGGAGCAGGAACTCCATATATGGAAGCTATACGGACATAGAGAGGGGACCTTGCTAATTCCAAACCTGCATCCAGTCTTCATTAGCCACAAGCCCGCCTCACTCACCTGAATCCCCTTGCTTCATCAACCCCCCTCATAGTATTTAAACGGTATCCTTCTTCACTCCATCTGTCTCACATGCAGACCGTACTGCAGGATTCCTGCACAACGGCAGGCCAGCTCAACCCCGGTCGACTACCAGGGGCTGTCCCCGCCAGCAGGGGGACCAGCACAATCTCTGATTATGGCTGGGGGTTGGCCTCGCCAGCAGGCTCAGCAAAACCAGAGTTCATGACTGGGGGCTGACCCTGTTAGGCCAGATACCAACCTCGGTCCATGACCACCATCCATGCCAGAACCCTCTACTACTACCCCCACCTTCTACGACACCTCTGCTACCTTCTACGACACCTCTACTACCTTCTACGACACCTCTACTACCTTCTGACACCTCTACTACCTTCTGACACCTCTACCACCTTCTACGACACCTCTACCACCTTCTGACACCTGTACTACCTTCTACGACACCTCTACTACCTTCTGACACCTCTACCACCTTCTACGACACCTCTACCACCTTCTGACACCTGTACTACCTTCTACGACACCTCTACTACCTTCTGACACCTCTACCACCTTCTACGACACCTCTACCAACTTCTGACACCTCTACTACCTTCTGACACCTCTACCACCTTCTACGACACCTCTACCAACTTCTGACACCTCTACTACCTTCTGACACCTCTACCACCTTCTACGACACCTCTACCACCTTCTGACACCTCTACCACCTTCTACGACACCTCTACCACCTTCTGACACCTCTACTACCTTCTGACACCTCTACTACCTTCTGACACCTCTACGACCTTCTACGACACCTCTACCACCTTCTGACACATCTACTACCTTCTGACACCTCTACTACCTTCTGACACCTCTACTACCTTCTGACACCTCTACCACCTTCTGACACCTCTACTACCTTCTGACACCTCTACTACCTTCTGACACCTCTACCACCTTCTGACACCTCTACTACCTTCTGACACCTCTACCACCTTCTACGACACCTCTACCACCTTCTGACACCTGTACTACCTTCTACGACACCTCTACTACCTTCTGACACCTCTACCACCTTCTACGACACCTCTACCAACTTCTGACACCTCTACTACCTTCTGACACCTCTACTACCTTCTGACACCTCTACTACCTTCTACAACACCTCTACCACCTTCTGACACATCTACTACCTTCTGACACCTCTACTACCTTCTGACACCTCTACTACCTTCTGACACCTCTACTACCTTCTGACACCTCTACCACCTTCTACGACACCTCTACCACCTTCTCACACCTGTACTACCTTCTACGACACCTCTACTACCTTCTGACACCTCTACCACCTTCTACGACACCTCTACCAACTTCTGACACCTCTACTACCTTCTGACACCTCTACCACCTTCTACGACACCTCTACCACCTTCTGACACCTCTACTACCTTCTACGACACCTCTACTACCTTCTGACACCTCTACTACCTTCTGACAACTCTACCACCTTCTACGACACCTCTACCACCTTCTGACACCTGTACTACCTTCTGACACCTCTACTACCTTCTGACACCTCTACCACCTTCTACGACACCTCTACCACCTTCTGACACCTGTACTACCTTCTGACACCTCTACTACCTTCTGACACCTCTACCACCTTCTACGACACCTCTACCAACTTCTGACACCTCTACTACCTTCTGACACCTCTACCACCTTCTACGACACCTCTACCACCTTCTGACACCTCTACCACCTTCTACGACACCTCTACCACCTTCTGACACCTCTACTACCTTCTGACACCTCTACTACCTTCTGACACCTCTACGACCTTCTACGACACCTCTACCACCTTCTGACACACCTCTACTGACACCTTACTACCTTCTGACACCTCTACTACCTTCTGACACCTCTACCACCTTCTGACACCTACTACCTTCTGACACTACCTTCTGACACCTCTACCACCTTCTGACACCTCTACTACCTTCTGACACCTCTACCACCTTCTACGACACCTCTACCACCTTCTGACACCTGTACTACCTTCTACGACACCTCTACTACCTTCTGACACCTCTACCACCTTCTACGACACCTCTACCACCTTCTGACACCTCTACTACCTTCTGACACCTCTACTACCTTCTGACACCTCTACTACCTTCTGACACCTCTACTACCTTCTACGACACCTCTACCACCTTCTGACACATCTACTACCTTCTGACACCTCTACTACCTTCTGACACCTCTACTACCTTCTGACACCTCTACTACCTTCTGACACCTCTACCACCTTCTACGACACCTCTACCACCTTCTCACACCTCTACTACCTTCTACGACACCTCTACTACCTTCTGACACCTCTACCACCTTCTACGACACCTCTACCAACTTCTGACACCTCTACTACCTTCTGACACCTCTACCACCTTCTACGACACCTCTACCACCTTCTGACACCTCTACTACCTTCTGACACCTCTACTACCTTCTGACACCTCTACTACCTTCTGACACCTCTACTACCTTCTGACACCTCTACTACCTTCTACGACACCTCTACCACCTTCTGACACATCTACTACCTTCTGACACCTCTACTACCTTCTGACACCTCTACTACCTTCTGACACCTCTACTACCTTCTGACACCTCTACCACCTTCTACGACACCTCTACCACCTTCTGACACCTGTACTACCTTCTACGACACCTCTACTACCTTCTGACACCTCTACCACCTTCTACGACACCTCTACCAACTTCTACGACACCTCTACTACCTTCTACGACACCTCTACCACCTTCTGACACCTCTACCACCTTCTGACACCTCTACTACCTTCTGACACCTCTACCACCTTCTGACACCTCTACTACCTTCTGACACCTCTACTACCTTCTGACACCTCTACTACCTTCTGACACCTCTATCACCTTCTGACACCTCTACTACCTTCTACGACACCTCTACTACCTTCTGAAACCTCTACTACCTTCTGACACCTCCACGACACTTCTACCACCTTCTGACACCTCTACTACCTTCGAACACCTCTACGACACCTCTACCACATTCTACGACACGTCTATCACCTTCTGACGCCTCTACCACCTTCTACGGCACCTCTACCACCTTCTGACACCTCTACCACCTTCTACGACCTCTACCACCTTCTTACGACACCTCTACTACCTTCTGACACCTCTACTACCTTCTACGACACCTCTACGACACCTCTACCACCTTCTACGACACCTCTATCACCTTCTGACGCCTCTACCACGGTCTACGGCACCTCTACCACCTTCTGACACCTCTACCACCTTCTACGACCTCTGCCACATTCTTACGACACCTCTACTACCTTCTGACACCTCTACTACCTTCTACGACACCTCTACCACCTTCTACGACACCTCTACCACCTTCTGACACCTCTACCACTTTCTACGACACCTCTACCACCTTCTGACACCTCTACCACCTTCTGACACCTCTACTACCTTCTTACACCTCTACTACCTTCTGACACCTCTACTACCTTCTACGACACCTCTACCACCTTCTGACACCTCTACCACCTTCTGACACCTCTACCACCTTCTACGACACCTCTACCACCTTCTGACACCTCTACTACCTTCTTACACCTCTACTACCTTCTGACACCTCTACTACCTTCTACGACACCTCTACCACCTTCTGACACCTCTACCACCTTCTACGACCTCTACCACCTTCTGACACGTCTACTACATTCTACGACACCTCTACTACCTTCTGACACCTCTACTACCTTCTGACACCTCTACCACCTTCTACGACCTCTACCACCTTCTGACACGTCTACTACCTTCTACGACACCTCTACTACCTTCTGACACCTCTACTACCTTCTGACACCTCTACTACCTTCTACGACACCTCTACCACCTTCTAACACCTCTACCACCTTCTGACGACCTCTACCACCTTCTGACACCTCTACCACCTTCTACGACACCTCTACCACCTTCTGACACCTCTACCACCTTCTGACACCTCTACTACCTTCTTAAAACCTCTACTACCTTCTGACACCTCTACTACCTTCTGACACCTCTACTACCTTCTGACACCTCTACTACCTTCTGACACCTCTATCACCTTCTGACACCTCTACTACCTTCTACGACACCTCTACTACCTTCTGAAACCTCTACTACCTTCTGACACCTCCACGACACTTCTACCACCTTCTGACACCTCTACTACCTTCGAACACCTCTACGACACCTTCTGACACATTCTACTGACACCTCTATCACCTTCTGACGCCTCTACCACCTTCTACGGCACCTCTACCACCTTCTGACACCTCTACCACCTTCTACGACCTCTACCACCTTCTTACGACACCTCTACTACCTTCTGACACCTCTACTACCTTCTACGACACCTCTACGACACCTCTACCACCTTCTACGACACCTCTATCACCTTCTGACGCCTCTACCACGGTCTACGGCACCTCTACCACCTTCTGACACCTCTACCACCTTCTACGACCTCTGCCACATTCTTACGACACCTCTACTACCTTCTGACACCTCTACTACCTTCTACGACACCTCTACCACCTTCTGACACCTCTACCACCTTCTGACACCTCTACCACCTTCTGACACCTCTACCACCTTCTGACACCTCTACCACCTTCTGACACCTCTACTACCTTCTTACACCTCTACTACCTTCTGACACCTCTACTACATTCTACGACACCTCTACCACCTTCTGACACATCTACTACCTTCTGACACCTCTACCACCTTCTGACACGTCTACTACATTCTACGACATCTCTACTACCTTCTGACACCTCTACTACCTTCTGACACCTCTACTACCTTCTACGACACCTCTACCACCTTCTGACACCTCTACCACCTTCTACGACCTCTACCACCTTCTGACACGTCTACTACCTTCTACGACACCTCTACTACCTTCTACGACACCTCTACCACCTTCTGACACCTCTACCACCTTCTATGACCTCTACCACCTTCTGACATGTCTACTACCTTCTACGACACCTCTACTACCTTCTGACACCTCTACTACCTTCTGACACCTCTACTACCTTCTACGACACCTCTACCACCTTCTAACACCTCTACCACCTTCTACGACCTCTACCACCTTCTGACACCTCTACCACCTTCTACGACACCTCTACCACCTTCTGACACCTCTACCACCTTCTGACACCTCTACTACCTTCTTACACCTCTACTACCTTCTGACACCTCTACTACCTTCTGACACCTCTACTACCTTCTGACACCTCTACTACCTTCTACGACACCTCTACCACCTTCTGACACCTCTACCACCTTCTACGACCTCTACCACCTTCTGACACGTCTACTACCTTCTACAACACCTCTACCACCTTCTGACACCTCTACCACCTTCTACGACCTCTACCACCTTCTGACACCTCTACTACCTTCTACGACACCTCTACCACCTTCTGACACCTCTACTACCTTCTACGACCTCTACCACCTTCTACGACATCTCTACCACCTTCTATGACACCTCTACCGCCTTCTACGACACCTCTACTACCTTCTGACACCTCTACTACCTTCTGACACCTCTACTACCTTCTACATTTACATAATTTACATTTAAGTCATTTAGCAGACACTCTTATCCAGAGCGACTTACAAATTGGTGCATTCACCTTATGACATCCACGACACCTACCACCTTCCACGACACCTCTACCACCTTCTACGACACCTCTACTACCTTCTACGACACCTCTACCACCTTCTGACACCTCTACTACCTTCTACGACACCTCTACTACCTTCTGACACCTCTACTACCTTCTGACACCTCTACTACCTTCTGACACCTTTACTACCTTCTGACACCTCTACGACACCTCTACCACCTTCTGACACCTCTACTACCTTCTGACACCTCTACTACCTTCTGACACCTCTACGACACCTCTACCACCTTCTGACACCTCTACTACCTTCTACGACACCTCTATCACCTTCTACGACACCTCTATCACCTTCTGACACCTCTATCACCTTCTATGGCACCTCTACCACCTTCTGACACCTCTACCACCTTCTACGACACCTCTACTACCTTCTGACACCTCTACTACCTTCTGACACCTCTACTACCTTCTGACACCTCTACTACCTTCTGACACCTCTACTACCTTCTGACACCTCTACTACCTTCTGAAACCTCTACTACCTTCTGACACCTCTACTACATTCTGACACCTCTACTACATTCTGACACCTCTACTACCTTCTAACACCTCTACTACCTTCTAACACCTCTACTACCTTCTGACACCTCTACTACCTTCTGACACCTCTACTACCTTCTACGACACCTCTACTACCTTCTACGACACCTCTACTACCTTCTGACACCTCTACTACCTTCTGACACCTCTACTACCTTCTGACAACTCTACTACCTTCTACGACACCTCTACTACCTTCTGACACCTCTACTACCTTCTACGACACCTCTACTACCTTCTGACACCTCTACTACCTGCTGACACCTCTACCACCTTCTGACACCTCTACTACCTTCTACATTTACATAATTTACATTTAAGTCATTTAGCAGACACTCTTATCCAGAGCGACTTACAAATTGGTGCATTCACCTTATGACATCCACGACACCTACCACCTTCCACGACACCTCTACCACCTTCTACGACACCTCTACTACCTTCTACGACACCTCTACCACCTTCTGACACCTCTACTACCTTCTACGACACCTCTACTACCTTCTGACACCTCTACTACCTTCTGACACCTCTACTACCTTCTGACACCTTTACTACCTTCTGACACCTCTACGACACCTCTACCACCTTCTGACACCTCTACTACCTTCTGACACCTCTACTACCTTCTGACACCTCTACGACACCTCTACCACCTTCTGACACCTCTACCACCTTCTGACACCTCTACTACCTTCTGACACCTCTATCACCCTCTGACACCTCTATCACCTTCTATGGCACCTCTACCACCTTCTGACACCTCTACCACCTTCTACGACACCTCTACTACCTTCTGACACCTCTACTACCTTCTGACACCTCTACTACCTTCTGACACCTCTACTACCTTCTGACACCTCTACTACCTTCTGACACCTCTATCACCTTCTGAAACCTCTACTACCTTCTGACACCTCTACTACCTTCTACGACACCTCTACTACATTCTGACACCTCTACTACCTTCTAACACCTCTACTACCTTCTAACACCTCTACTACCTTCTGACACCTCTACTACCTTCTGACACCTCTACTACCTTCTACGACACCTCTACTACCTTCTACGACACCTCTACTACCTTCTGACACCTCTACTACCTTCTGACACCTCTACTACCTTCTGACAACTCTACTACCTTCTACGACACCTCTACTACCTTCTGACACCTCTACTACCTTCTACGACACCTCTACTACCTTCTGACACCTCTACTACCTGCTGACACCTCTACCACCTTCTGACACCTCTACCACCTTCTACGACACCTCTACCACCTTCTACGACACCTTCCACCTTCTACGACACCTACCACCTTCTACGACACCTCTACCACCTTCTACGACACCTCTACTACCTTCTGACACCTCTACTACCTGCTGACACCTCTACCACCTTCTGACACCTCTACCACCTTCTGACACCTCTACCACCTTCTGACACCTCTACTACCTTCTACGACACCTCTACCACCTTCTGACACCTCTACCACCTTCTACGACACCTCTACCACCTTCTACGACACCTACCACCTTCTACGACACCTACCACCTTCTACGACACCTCTACCACCTTCTACGACACCTCTACTACCTTCTGACACCTCTACTACCTGCTGACACCTCTACCACCTTCTGACACCTCTACCACCTTCTGACACCTCTACTACCTTCTACGACACCTCTACCACCTTCTGACACCTCTACCACCTTCTGACACCTCTACTACCTTCTACGACACCTCTACCACCTTCTGACACCTCTACCACCTTCTACGACACCTCTACAACCACCTACGACACCTACTACCTTCTACGACCTCTACCACCTTCTACGACCTCTACCACCTTCTACCACCTTCTACGACACCTCTACTACCTTCTACGACGTCTACCACCTTCTATGACACCTATATCACCTTCTACGACACCTCTACCACCTTCTACGACACCTACCACCTTCTGATACCTCTATGACACCTTCTACGACACCTCTACCACCTTCTACGACACCTCTACTACCTTCTGACACCTCTACTACCTTCTGACACCTCTACTACCTTCTACGACACCTCTACTACCTTCTGACACCTCTACTACCTTCTACGACACCTCTACTACCTTCTACGACACCTACCACCTTCTGACACCTCTATGACACCTTCTACGACACCTCTACCACCTTATATGACACCTCTACCACCTTCTACGACACCTCTATCACCTTCTACGACACCTCTATCACCTTCTACGACACCTCTACCACCTTCTACGACACCTACCACCTTCTACGACACCTACCACCTTCTACGACACCTCTACCACCTTCTACGACACCTCTACAACCACCTACGACACCTACCACCTTCTACGACACCTCTACTACCTTCTACGACACCTCTACAACCACCTACGACACCTACCACCTTCTACGACACCTACCACCTTCTACGACACCTCTACAACCACCTACGACACCTCTACTACCTTCTACAACCTACGGCACCTCTACCATCTTCTACGACCTCTACCACCTTCTACGACACCTCTACCACCTTCTACGACACCTCTAGCACCTTCTGACACCTCTACCACCTTCTACGACCTCTCCCACCCTCTGACACCTCTACCACCTTCTGACACCTCTACCACCTTCTACGACACCTCTACCACCTTCTACGACACCTCTACCACCTTCTACGACCTCTCCCACCCTCTGACACCTCTACCACCTTCTGACACCTCTACCACCTTCTACGACACCTCTACCACCTTCTACGACACCTACCACCTTCTACGACACCTACCACCTTCTACGACACCTACCACCTTCTACGACACCTCTACCACCTTCTACGAAACCTCTACCACCTTCTGACACCTCTACCACCTTCTACGACACCTCTACAACCACCTACTGCACCTCTACCACCTTCTACGGCACCTCGGACACCCTCTACTGCACCTCTACCACCTTCTACGACACCTCTACAACCTTCTACGACACCTCTACCACCTTCTACGACATCTCTATCACCTTCTACGACACCTCTACCACCTTCTGACACCTCTACCACCTTCTACGACACCTCTACCACCTTCTACGACACCTCTACCACCTTCTACGACACCTCTACCACCTTCTGACACCTCTACCACCCTCTACTGCACCTCTACAACCTTCTACGACACCTCTACAACCTACGGCACCTCTACCACCTTCTACGACACCTCTATCACCTTCTACGACACCTCTACCACCTTCTACGACACCTCTACCACCTTCTACGACACCTCTACAACCTTCTACGCCACCTCTACAACCTTCTACGGCACCTCTACCACCTTCTGACACCTCTACAACCTTCTACGGCACCTCTACCACCTTCTACGACATCTCTACCACCTTCTACGACACCTCTACCACCTACGGCACCTCTAGCACCTTCTACAACACCTCTACTACCTTCGGACACCTCTACCACCTTCGGACCCCTCTACGACACCTCTACAACCTTCTACGACACCTCTGACTACTCTACCCAAACTACATCAACTATTACTCCGACCGACTTTGTTAGTTTTTCAGATGGCGAGAAGACGAACTCTTGGGATGACAACATCCTGATTAGGAGGGAAGAGAGAGAGGCTGGTGTCCTCATTTTAAAGAGACTCCAAATGTCAACACTGCTGGTGCTTCTCTGTCTGGTCAAAACTGTTCCGTCAAACTCTGTTCTACTGAATTCTACTGTATTTGATTGAACTTTTCTTCTTCTTCCGGGACTCCATCTAGCTTCTGATGTGATCTCTCTCACAGCTGGATGTAGTGGTCACACATACTCCCTCCCTCCCGGCCACTCAGTAGGCTCCCACTGCTTTAAGCCCCGGTGTTGCTGCTGCTATTTACAGAACAGTGACATCGTCAGAGGGAGGGGCCAACGTCCTTGGTGAGTCAGAGAGAAAGTAGCAGGAATAAAGAGCCTACAAGAACGTTCCCTAAATGTTCTCCTGCGACGTTTCCCTGCCAGCCGTCACCCCGGGTAACAGACTGATGGGAGCAACAAAACGACAACAGAGTCCCCAGATAGCCATCACACTATGAGCTGGAGAGAGATCCCCCCTACACCACGGGAAGGGGGAGGAGGGACAGCAGAGAGCTGCAGTTAGACAGGTGGGGGTGGGGCACTCGGGCAAGGGGGCCCAATCTCCACCTGCTACCAAGGCCGCAAAGGGGCACCACTCCATCCAGCCAGCTCCCTACCCCAGCTATAGGCCTCAGCCCTACACACAACGGAGGCCCAGTGGGCCAAAACAAAAAGGTTGACAGAACAGCCACAGAGGACCACATACAACAGAGCTCTTCATCTTCATCTTCCTCACACCTTTTGCACTATCTTCAACTCAATCTCAACGTATGTTTACGTTGAAATTAGATTGATGGAACAACCTGTTTAGTCAGGTTAAGTCATTGTATTGGAGTTGCGGTTTTACTCTAATTTCAATGTCTACAACACTGGTTGAAATTAGATGAAAACAGTTTGATGCTTGATGACTTTTTGCAAATCCAAATATGTTTTCAAGATGGATTCTACAGGTTAACAAATTAATTTGAAACAACGTTGATTCAACCAGTGTGTGTGGTCAGTGGGATGGAGCTGGTTGGCGGCCATATTGGAAAATGTGTCCCCTATGATTAAAATCAGTAGTAGCTAGGCACCATTGTGTAGACCCCATAAACTCAACTCTGGACCTCCCAGCCAGTTCCACTGCATTTAAAAAAAAATGTTCCCCTCTAATCAGGGACTGAGTTAGACCTGTGACACCAGGTGTGTGATTCCCCTCTAATCAGGGACTGAGGTAGACCTGTAACACCAGGTGTGTGATTCCCCTCTAATCAGGGACTGGTTTAGACCTGTAACACCAGGTGGGTGATTCCCCTCTAATCAGGGACTGGTTTAGACCTGTAACACCAGGTGTGTGATTCCCCTCTAATCAGGGACTGGTTTAGACCTGTGACACCAGGTGTGTGATTCCCCTCTAATCAGGGACTGGTTTAGACCTGTAACACCAGGTGTGTGACTAATCAGGGACAGGTGACACCAGGTGTGTGATTCCCCTCTAATCAGGGACTGAGTTAGACCTGTGACACCAGGTGTGTGATTCCCCTCTAATCAGGGACTGAGGTAGACCTGTGACACCAGGTGTGTGATTCCCCTCTAATCAGGGACTGAGTTAGACCTGTGACACCAGGTGTGTGATTCCCCTCTAATCAGGGACTGGTTTAGACCTGTGACACCAGGTGTGTGATTCCCCTCTAATCAGGGACTGGGTTAGACCTGTGACACCAGGTGTGTGATTCCCCTCTAATCAGGGACTGAGTTAGACCTGTGACACCAGGTGTGTGATTCCCCTCTAATCAGGGACTGGTTTAGACCTGTGACACCAGGTGTGTGATTCCCCTCTAATCAGGGACTGGTTTAGACCTGTGACACCAGGTGTGTGATTCCCCTCTAATCAGGGACTGGTTTAGACCTGTGACACCAGGTGTGTGATTCCCCTCTAATCAGGGACTGGTTTAGACCTGTGACACCAGGTGTGTGATTCCCCTCTAATCAGGGACTGAGTTAGACCTGTGACACCAGGTGTGTGATTCCCCTCTAATCAGGGACTGAGTTAGACCTGTGACACCAGGTGTGTGATTCCCCTCTAATCAGGGACTGAGGTAGACCTGTGACACCAGGTGTGTGATTCCCCTCTAATCAGGGACTGAGTTAGACCTGTGACACCAGGTGTGTGATTCCCCTCTAATCAGGGACTGAGTTAGACCTGTGACACCAGGTGTGTGATTCCCCTCTAATCAGGGACTGAGGTAGACCTGTGACACCAGGTGTGTGATTCCCCTCTAATCAGGGACTGAGTTAGACCTGTGACACCAGGTGTGTGATTCCCCTCTAATCAGGGACTGAGGTAGACCTGTGACACCAGGTGTGTGATTCCCCTCTAATCAGGGACTGAGGTAGACCTGTGACACCAGGTGTGTGATTCCCCTCTAATCAGGGACTGAGGTAGACCTGTGACACCAGGTGTGTGATTCCCCTCTAATCAGGGACTGGTTTAGACCTGTGACACCAGGTGTGTGATTCCCCTCTAATCAGGGACTGAGGTAGACCTGTGACACCAGGTGTGTGATTCCCCTCTAATCAGGGACTGAGTTAGACCTGTGACACCAGGTGTGTGATTCCCCTCTAATCAGGGACTGAGTTAGACCTGTGACACCAGGTGTGTGATTCCCCTCTAATCAGGGACTGAGGTAGACCTGTGACACCAGGTGTGTGATTCCCCTCTAATCAGGGACTGGTTTAGACCTGTGACACCAGGTGTGTGATTCCCCTCTAATCAGGGACTGGTTTAGACCTGTGACACCAGGTGTGATTCCCCCTAATCAGGGACTGAGGTAGACCTGTGACACCAGGTGTGTGATTCCCCTCTAATCAGGGACTGGGTTAGACCTGTGACACCAGGTGTGTGATTCCCCTCTAATCAGGGACTGAGGTAGACCTGTGACACCAGGTGTGTGATTCCCCTCTAATCAGGGACTGGTTTAGACCTGTGACACCAGGTGTGTGATTCCCCTCTAATCAGGGACTGAGGTAGACCTGTGACACCAGGTGTGTGATTCCCCTCTAATCAGGGACTGAGGTAGACCTGTGACACCAGGTGTGTGATTCCCCTCTAATCAGGGACTGAGGTAGACCTGTGACACCAGGTGTGTGATTCCCCTCTAATCAGGGACTGAGGTAGACCTGTGACACCAGGTGTGTGATTCCCCTCTAATCAGGGACTGAGGTAGACCTGTGACACCAGGTGTGTGATTCCCCTCTAATCAGGGACTGAGGTAGACCTGTGACACCAGGTGTGTGATTCCCCTCTAATCAGGGACTGAGTTAGACCTGTGACACCAGGTGTGTGATTCCCCTCTAATCAGGGACTGAGTTAGACCTGTGACACCAGGTGTGTGATTCCCCTCTAATCAGGGACTGAGGTAGACCTGTGACACCAGGTGTGTGATTCCCCTCTAATCAGGGACTGAGGTAGACCTGTGACACCAGGTGTGTGATTCCCCTCTAATCAGGGACTGAGTTAGACCTGTGACACCAGGTGTGTGATTCCCCTCTAATCAGGGACTGAGTTAGACCTGTGACACCAGGTGTGTGATTCCCCTCTAATCAGGGACTGAGTTAGACCTGTGACACCAGGTGTGTGATTCCCCTCTAATCAGGGACTGAGTTAGACCTGTGACACCAGGTGTGTGATTCCCCTCTAATCAGGGACTGGTTTAGACCTGTGACACCAGGTGTGTGATTCCCCTCTAATCAGGGACTGAGGTAGACCTGTGACACCAGGTGTGTGATTCCCCTCTAATCAGGGACTGAGGTAGACCTGTGACACCAGGTGTGTGATTCCCCTCTAATCAGGGACTGAGGTAGACCTGTGACACCAGGTGTGTGATTCCCCTCTAATCAGGGACTGAGGTAGACCTGTGACACCAGGTGTGTGATTCCCCTCTAATCAGGGACTGAGTTAGACCTGTGACACCAGGTGTGTGCAATGAATTATCAGGTAGAACAGAAAACCAGCAGGCGTCTTACCTCATAGAGCCAGAGTTCAGAACCATCTGGTTTAGACTTTCCCTCGATTTATGTCAAATTTGGTGCAGTCATTACGAAGTCATTTAGCAGAAATGGTTAATTAACCTGTCTAACTGCAGCTCTCTGCTGGACCTAATGCCTTCCTATTGGATTTCATATAGGGTGCAATGTACGAGGAACTTCTTATTAACACAAGTTATAGAATCAATGCATTTCATTTTAATCAAGACATCTGTAAACACACAATATATATATATATATATATATATACACAGTGGGGCAAAAAAGTATTTAGTCAGCCACCAATTGTGCAAGTTAACCCACTTAAAAAGATGAGAAGCCTGTAATTATCATCATAGGTACACTTCAACTATGACAGACAAAATTAGAAAATCACATTGTAGGATTTTTAATGAATTTATTTCAAGGTATGGTGGGAAGTCGGACCAAACTGCAGCGTGTAGATTAAGGTAATATTTTGAAAAAACAAACGATAATAAACACAAAACACTACAAAACAATAAATAATGAAAACCCAAACAGCCTATTTGTCAACTAAATACAGCGACAGGAACAAAGACACTAAGGACAATCACCCACTCACAAACTCATGAATATATTTCTAAATATGGTTCCCAATCAGAGACATGACGATAAATTTCTGCCTCTGATTGAGAACCATTTCCAGACAGCCATAGACTTTCTAGATCACCCCATGCTACAATCCCAAATACATTCTACCAAAACCCCAAGACAAAACACTACAATTTCAAAAACTCCATGACTCTGACCCAATACATGAAGAAAAACACAACATATTTAGACCATGACTGACATTTCTACCATGAATTTATTTCAAATTATGGTGAAAATAAGTACTGTGTTTTACCATGATATATTTGAAACAGATGACTCTATTTCTACCATGACTCTATTTCTACCATGACTCTATTTCTACCATTGGCTAAATACATATAAACATCCCTGGTCATTTAGCATTTTCCTCAATGTAACTCTGGAGCTCTGTCAGAGTGACCTCCCTGGTCACCTTGGTCACCTCCCTGACCAAGGTCCTTCTCCCCCGATTGCTCAGTTTGTCCAGGCGGCCAGCTCTAGGAAGAGTCTTGGTGGTTCCAAACTTCTTCCATTTAAGAATGATGGAGGCCACTGTGTTCTTGGGGACCTTCAATGCTAAAGAAATGTTTTGGTACCCTTCCCCAGATCTGTGCCTCGACAATCCTGTCTTGGAGCTCTACGGACAATTCCTTCAACCTCATGGCTTGGTTTTTGCTCTGACATTCACTGTCAACTGTGGGACCTTATATAGACAGGTGTCTGCCTTTCCATATCATGTCCAATCAATTGAATTTACCACAGGTGGACTCCAAGTTGTAGAAACATCTCAAGGATGATCAATGGAAACAGGAGGCACTTGAGCTCAATTATGATTCTCATAGCAAAGGGTCTGAATACTTAAGTAAATAAGGTATCTGTTTTTTATTATGGGGTATTGTGTGTAGATTTATTTTTATTTAAATCAATCCTCATCAATTTTAGATTAAGGCTGTAACGTAACAAAATGTGGAAGGAGGGAAGGGGTCTGAATACTTCCTGAATGCTCTGTATATTCAAAACATACTTCAGCAAAAGTACTGACCTTGAAAAATCCTCAAAGAACTCGGAAAACCTACTCAATTACAGTAAGGATTACAGTAACGATTACAGTAAGGATTACAGTAAGGAGAGTATTTAGTTACCCCTGGATGTCATTACTGTTACACATTCCAACCCTGAGTTGCACATTTCACTCCCACCACTCACAACAGGAGCCTGAGTCTCTAGGGAGCACTATGAGCCTGCCTCTCAAATGCTCTCTGACCTGCGTGACCTGTGCCCTGGTAGGTTGCCAGGGAGGTTACTAGGGGGCCGTACATCTGCCCATCTCGACTCCACAGGTCACACAGTACTGTCAGTCTCCCTCAAGCAGTGGCCAGACCGCAACATCTCAGTGGCCAGACAGCAACGTCTCAGTCTCTGTGGCCAGACAGCAACGTCTCTGTCTCTGTGGCCAGGCCGCAACGTCTCAGTCTCTGTGGCCAGACAGCAACGTCTCAGTCTCTGTGGCCAGGCCAGCAACGTCTCAGTCTCTGTGGCCAGGCCGCAACGTCTCAGTCTCTGTGGCCAGGCCGCAACGTCTCAGTCTCTGAGGCCAGGCCGCAACGTCTCAGTCTCTGTGGCCAGCCACGTCTCAGTGTCCAGACCGCAACGTCTCAGTCTCTGTGGCCAGACAGCAACGTCTCAGTCTCTGTGGCCAGACAGCAACGTCTCAGTCTCTGTGGCCAGACAGCAACGTCTCAGTCTCTGTGGCCAGACAGCAACGTCTCAGTCTCTGTGGCCAGACAGCAACGTCTCAGTCTCTGTGGCCAGACAGCAACGTCTCAGTCTCTGTGGCCAGACAGCAACGTCTCAGTCTCTGTGGCCAGACAGCAACGTCTCAGTCTCTGTGGCCAGACAGCAACGTCTCAGTCTCTGTGGCCAGACAGCAACGTCTCAGTCTCTGTGGCCAGACAGCAACGTCTCAGTCTCTGTGGCCAGACAGCAACGTCTCAGTCTCTGTGGCCAGACAGCAACGTCTCAGTCTCTGTGGCCAGACAGCAACGTCTCAGTCTCTGTGGCCAGACAGCAACGTCTCAGTCTCTGTGGCCAGACAGCAAAGTCTCAGTCTCTGTGTCTCAGTCTCTGTGGCCAGACCGCAACGTCTCAGTCTCTGCCCATCAACACCTGGACTCAAACATCTTTCTGGACTTGTGAGATGGTGTGTGAGGTCAAAGAGAGTTGTGTGACATGTTCATGTTGTTCTTTATAGTTAGTTGATAGTATTATATGTTGCCCTCTGAGTTGACTGGGTGGTGTAATACTCTGCATGTGGCATATATCATCTATACAGTCCTTACTGCTAGATTCTGTATCTGTGACCTGGTGTTTTCCACTACATCTGTTCCAGTCCATCACAGAACCACTGTTATTCCACTACAGAACCACTGTTATTCCACTACAGAACCACTGTTATTCCACTACATCTGTTCCAGTCCATCACAGAACCACTGTTATTCCACTACAGAACCACTGTTATTCCACTACCTCTGTTCCAGTCCATCACAGAACCACTGTTATTCCACTACCTCTGTTCCAGTCCATCACAGAACCACTGCTATTCCACTACAGAACCACTGTTATTCCACTACAGAACCACTGTTATTCCACTACAGAACCACTGTTATTCCACTACAGAACCACTGTTATTCCACTACCTCTGTTCCAGTACATCACAGAACCACTGTTATTCACTACAGAACCACTGTTATTCCACTACAGAACCACTGTTATTCCACACCTCTGTTCCAGTACATCCCAGAACCACTGTTATTCCACTACAGAACCACTGTTATTCCACTACATCTATTCCAGTCCATCCCAGAACCACTGCTATTCCACTACATCTGTCCCAGTCCATCCCAGAACCACTGCTATTCCACTACATCTGTTCCAGTCCATCACAGAACCACTGCTATTCCACCATCTGTCCCAGTCCATCCCAGAACCACTGCTATTCCATTACATCTGTTCCAGTCCATCACAGAACCACCATTCCACTACAGAACCACTGTTATTCCACTACAGAACCACTGTTATTCCACTACAGAACCACTGTTATTCCACTACATCTGTTCCAGTCCATCCCAGAACCACTGCTATTCCACTACATCTTCCCAGTCCATCCCAGAACCACTGTTAATCCACTACCTCTGTTCCAGTCCATCCCAGAACCACTGTTATTCCACTACAGAACCACTGTTATTCCACTACAGAACCACTGCTATTCCACTACCTCTGTTCCAGTCCATCACAGAACCACTGTTATTCCACTACAGAACCACTGTTATTCCACTACAGAACCACTGCTATTCCACTACATCTGTTCCAGTCCATCACAGAACCACTGCTATTCCACTACAGAACCACTGTTATTCCACTACCTCTGTTCCAGTACATCACAGAACCACTGCTATTCCACTACATCTGTTCCAGTCCATCCCAGAACCACTGCTATTCCACTACCTCTGTTCCAGTACATCACAGAACCACTGTTATTCCACTACAGAACCACTGTTATTCCACTACAGAACCACTGTTATTCCACTACAGAACCACTGTTATTCCACTACCTCTGTTCCAGTCCATCCCAGAACCACTGTTATTCACAGAACCACTGTTATTCCACTACAGAACCACTGTTATTCCACTACAGAACCACTGTTATTCCACTACAGAACCACTGTTATTCCACTACAGAACCACTGTTATTCCACTACCTCTGTTCCAGTCCATCACAGAACCACTGTTATTCCACTACAGAACCACTGTTATTCCACTACAGAACCACTGTTATTCCACTACAGAACCACTGTTATTCCACTACCTCTGTTCCAGTCCATCACAGAACCACTGTTATTCCACTACAGAACCACTGTTATTCCACTACCTCTGTTCCAGTCCATCACAGAACCACTGTTATTCCACTACAGAACCACTGTTATTCCACTACATCTGTTCCAGTCCATCACAGAACCACTGTTATTCCACTACCTCTGTTCCAGTCCATCACAGAACCACTGTTATTCCACTACCTCTGTTCCAGTCCATCCCAGAACCACTGTTATTCCACTACAGAACCACTGTTATTCCACTACAGAACCACTGTTATTCCACTACAGAACCACTGTTATTCCACTACAGAACCACTGTTATTCCACTACAGAACCACTGTTATTCCACTACCTCTGTTCCAGTCCATCACAGAACCACTGTTATTCCACTAACTCTCTCACTATTCATCTTCCTCCTGTGTGTTTAAATAAAGCTCCTGTTAACTCTGGGGCTGATTTATTCCCCTATAACGGGAGGCGGTGTCAGTGAGTCACAGAGCAGTGAAACACGTACTGCCGGGTAGCTCTCTCTTCATTATGTTTTCATGTTGACATAAAACTCCTGTCAGCCAAACACAGACACTGTTTTCATTATTTCTCACGACTTTTAAATCAAAGACTAGAGCGGTTAAAGCGTTGGGTCAGTAACAGAAAAGTCGCTAGTTTGAATCCGCGCGCTGACAATGTGCAGATTTTGCCCCCCCCCATCATAGAGAACCAGGAATAACCTCCTCCCCCATCATAGAGAACCAGGAAGAACCCCCTCCCCCATCATAGAGAACCAGGAAGAACCCCTCACCCATCACAGAGAACCAGGAAGAACCCCTCCCCATCATAGAGAACCAGGAAGAACCCCTCCCCCATCATAGAGAACCAGGAAGAACCCCTCCCCCATAATGAAGAGAACCAGGAAGAGCCCCTCCCCCATAATGAAGAGAACCAGGAAGAACCCCCTCCCCCATAATGAATAGGACCAGGAAGAACCCCTCCCCCATAATGAAGAGAACCAGGAAGAACCCCCATCCCATCATAAAGAGAACCAGGAAGAACCCCCTCCCCCCATAATGAAGAGAAACAGGAGGAACCACTTCCCCCATAATGAAGAGAACCAGGAAGAACCCCCTCCCCCCATAATGAAGAGAACCAGGAAGAACCCCCCCCCCATAATGAAGAGAACCAGGAAGAACCCCCTCCCCCCATAATGAAGAGAACCAGGAAGAACCCCCTCCCCCCATAATGAAGAGAACCAGGAAGAACCCCTCCCCCATAATGAAGAGAACCAGGAAGAACCCCTCCCCCATAATGAAGAGAACCAGGAAGAACCCCTCCCCCATAATGAAGAGAACCAGGAATAACCCCTCCCCCATAATGAAGAGAACCAGGAAGAACCCCTCCCCCATAATGAAGAGAACCAGGAAGAACCCTCTCCCCCATAATGAAGAGAACCAGGAAGAACCCCTCACCCCCATCATAGAGATCCAGGAAGAACCCCTCCCCCATAATGAAGAGAACCAGGAAGAACCCCCTACCCCCATCATAGAGATCCAGGAAGAACCCCCTCCCCCATCATAGAGAACCAGGAAGAACCCCTCCCCCATAATGAAGAGAACCAGGAAGAACCCCTCCCCCATCATAGAGAACCAGGAAGAACCCCTCCCCCATAATAAGGAGAACCAGGAAGAACCCCTCCCCCATCATAGAGAACCAGGAAGAACCCCTCCCCCATAATGAAGAGAACCAGGAAGAACCCCCCCCCCATAATGAAGAGAACCAGGAAGAACCCCCTCCCCCCATAATGAAGAGAACCAGGAAGAACCCCTCCCCCATAATGAAGAGAACCAGGAAGAACCCCTCCCCCATAATGAAGAGAACCAGGAAGAACCCCTCCCCCATAATGAAGAGAACCAGGAAGAACCCCTCCCCCATAATGAAGAGAACCAGGAAGAACCCCTCCCCCATAATGAAGAGAACCAGGAAGAACCCCTCCCCCATAATGAAGAGAACCAGGAAGAACCCCTCCCCCCATAATGAAGAGAACCAGGAAGAACCCCCTCCCCCATAATGAAGAGAACCAGGAAGAACCCCTCCCCCATAATGAAGAGAACCAGGAAGAACCCCCATCCCATCATAAAGAGAACCAGGAAGAACCCCTCCCCCATAATGAAGAGAACCAGGAAGAACCCCTCCCCCATAATGAAGAGAACCAGGAAGAACCCCTCCCCCATAATGAAGAGAACCAGGAAGAACCCCTCCCCCATAATGAAGAGAACCAGGAAGAACCCCTCCCCCATAATGAAGAGAACCAGGAAGAACCCCCCCCCCATAATGAAGAGAACCAGGAAGAACCCCCTCCCCCCATCATAGAGAACCAGGAAGAACCCCCTCCCCCATAATGAAGAGAACCAGGAAGAACCCCTCCCCCATCATAGAGAACCAGGAAGAACCCCCCATAATGAAGAGAACCAGGAAGAACCCCTCCCCCATCATAGAGAACCAGGAAGAACCCCTCCCCCATCATAGAGAACCAGGAAGAACCCCCTCCCCCATCATAGAGAACCAGGAAGAACCCCTCCCCCCATCATAGAGAACCAGGAAGAACCCCTCCCCCATCATAGAGAACCAGGAAGAACCCCTCCCCCATCATAGAGAACCAGGAAGAACCCCTCCCCCATAATGAAGAGAACCAGGAAGAACCCCTCCCCCATAATGAAGAGAACCAGGAAGAACCCCTCCCCCATCATAGAGAACCAGGAAGAACCCCTCCCCCATCATAGAGAACCAGGAAGAACCCCTCCCCCATCATAGAGAACCAGGAAGAACCCCTCCCCCATCATAGAGACCAGGAAGAACCCCTCCCCCATCATAGAGAACCAGGAAGAACCCCTCCCCC
The DNA here is from genome assembly GCF_023373465.1 of Oncorhynchus keta. Taxonomy (NCBI): domain Eukaryota; kingdom Metazoa; phylum Chordata; class Actinopteri; order Salmoniformes; family Salmonidae; genus Oncorhynchus; species Oncorhynchus keta. The sequence goes on along the minus strand of NC_068445.1, from coordinate 48,515,577 downwards.
ATCATAGAGAACCAGGAAGAACCCCTCCCCCATCATAGAGAACCAGGAAGAACCCCTCCCCCATCATAGAGAACCAGGAAGAACCCCCTCCCCCCATCATAGAGAACCAGGAAGAACCCCTCCCCCATCATAGAGAACCAGGAAGAACCCCCTCCCCCCATCATAGAGAACCAGGAAGAACCCCCTCCCCCATCATAGAGAACCAGGAAGAACCCCCTCCCCCCATCATAGAGAACCAGGAAGAACCCCTCCCCCATCATAGAGAACCAGGAAGAACCCCCTCCCCCCATCATAGAGAACCAGGAAGAACCCCTCCCCCATCATAGAGAACCAGGAAGAACCCCCTTCCCCCATCATAGAGATCCAGGAAGAACCCCCTCCCCCCATCATAGAGATCCAGGAAGAACCCCCTCCCCCCATCATAGAGAACCAGGAAGAACCCCCTCCCCCCATCATAGAGAACCAGGAAGAACCCCTCCCCCATCATAGAGATCCAGGAAGAACCCCCTTCCCCCATCATAGAGAACCAGGAAGAACCCCCCCCCCATCATAGAGATCCAGGAAGAACCCCCTCCCCCCATCATAGAGATCCAGGAAGAACCCCCTCCCCCCATCATAGAGATCCAGGCCTCTCTCTGCGCTGCATCTATTATCCAACACTCACGTCACAGGTCAACGTTAGCTCTAAATAAAGACCTGCTGTTTATTTCAACCACACAGGGTTGGGTGGGTTACTTTTTAAATGTAATCTGTTACTAGTTACCGGTCTAAAATACCTCAACTCAGTCATGTAATCTGATTACTTTCAGTTACTTTTGGATTATTTCACCCGTAAATTAGTATTTTTTTCTTGTTTTAACATTTATTTCAGGATGTTTGAGCCACTAATTTTGAGCCACATTAGAACAGATCACAAAACATTGTGTCCAGAATGTATTAAAGCCCTGAATACCTGCCTCTAACATGTGTCCTTCATCCTGATCTGATTTACACCCATAAGATCTGATCACAGTCAGGCCACAATGCATATTTTAATCATGTACGCCTGTTAAGATCTGATCACAGTCAGGCCACAATGCATATTTTAATCATGTACGCCTGTTAAGATCTGATCACAGTCAGACCACAATGCATATTTTAATCATGTACGCCTGTCTAAAAAGTGGGCACAAACACAACATGCAGGACAAAAGATACATTTTAAAACCTGGATCAGAGAGTCTGTTAAATGACTCACTACTGTAGTGGATCAGAGTCTGTTAAATGACTCACTACTGTAGTGGCTCTGGATCAGAGTCTACTAAATGACTCACTACTGTAGTGGCTCTGGATCAGAGAGTCTGCTAAATGACTCACTACTGTAGTGGCTCTGGATCAGAGTCTGCTAAATGACTCACTACTGTAGTGGCTCAGAGAGTCTGCTAAATGACTCACTACTGTAGTGGATCTGGATCAGAGAGTCTGTTAAATGACTCACTACTGTAGTGGCTCAGAGAGTCTGCTAAATGACTCACTACTGTAGTGGATCAGAGAGTCTGCTAAATGACTCACTACTGTAGTGGATCTGGATCAGAGAGTCTGTTAAATGACTCACTACTGTAGTGGCTCAGAGAGTCTGTTAAATGACTCACTACTGTAGTGGCTCTGGATCAGAGAGTCTGCTAAATGACTCACTACTGTAGTGGATCAGAGAGTCTGTTAAATGACTCACTACTGTAGTGGCTCTGGATCAGAGAGTCTGTTAAATGACTCACTACTGTAGTGGCTCTGGATCAGAGTCTGCTAAATGACTCACTACTGTAGTGGATCAGAGAGTCTGTTAAATGACTCACTACTGTAGTGGATCAGAGAGTCTGTTAAATGACTCACTACTGTAGTGGCTCTGGATCAGAGTCTGCTAAATGACTCACTACTGTAGTGGCTCTGGATCAGAGAGTCTACTAAATGACTCACTACTGTAGTGGCTCTGGATCAGAGAGTCTGTTAAATGACTCACTACTGTAGTGGCTCTGGATCAGAGAGTCTGTTAAATGACTCACTACTGTAGTGTCTCTGGATCAGAGAGTCTGCTAAATGACTCACTACTGTAGTGGCTCTGGATCAGAGTCTGCTAAATGACTCACTACTGTAGTGGCTCTGGATCAGTCTGTTAAATGACTCACTACTGTAGTGGCTCTGGATCAGAGAGTCTGTTAAATGACTCACTACTGTAGTGGATCAGAGAGTCTGTTAAATGATTCACTACTGTAGTGACTCTGGATCAGAGAGTCTGCTAAATGACTCAATGGATCAGAGAGTCACTAAATGACTCACTACTGTAGTGGCTCTGGATCAGAGAGTCTGCTAAATGACTCACTACTGTAGTGTCTCTGGATAAGAGAGTCTGTTAAATGACTCACTACTGTAGTGTCTCTGGATCAGAGAGTCTGCTAAATGACTCACTACTGTAGTGGATCAGAGAGTCTGTTAAATGACTCACTACTGTAGTGTCTCTGGATCAGTCTGCTAAATGACTCACTACTGTAGTGACTCTGGATCAGAGAGTCTACTAAATGACTCACTACTGTAGTGGCTCTGGATCAGAGAGTCTGTTAAATGACTCACTACTGTAGTGGCTCTGGATCAGAGAGTCTGCTAAATGACTCACTACTGTAATGGCTCTGGATCAGAGAGTCTGTTAAATGACTCACTACTGTAGTGGATCAGAGAGTCTGCTAAATGACTCACTACTGTAGTGGCTCTGGATCAGAGAGTCTACTAAATGACTCACTACAGTAGTGGCTCTGGATCAGAGTCTGCTAAATGACTCACTACTGTAGTGGCTCTGGATCAGAGAGTCTACTAAATGACTCACTACTGTAGTGGCTCTGGATCAGAGAGTCTGCTAAATGACTCACTACTGTAGTGGCTCTGGATCAGAGAGTCTGCTAAATGACTCACTACTGTAGTGGCTCTGGATCAGAGAGTCTGTTAAATGACTCACTACTGTAGTGGATCAGAGAGTCTGTTAAATGACTCACTACTGTAGTGGCTCAGAGAGTCTGTTAAATGACTCACTACTGTAGTGGCTCTGGATCAGAGAGTCTGCTAAATGACTCACTACTGTAGTGGCTCTGGATCAGAGAGTCTGCTAAATGACTCACTACTGTAGTGGCTCTGGATCAGAGAGTCTGCTAAATGACTCACTACTGTAGTGGCTCTGGATCAGAGAGTCTACTAAATGACTCACTACAGTAGTGGCTCTGGATCAGAGAGTCTGCTAAATGACTCACTACTGTAGTGGCTCTGGATCAGAGAGTCTGTTAAATGACTCACTACTGTAGTGGCTCTGGATCAGAGTCTGCTAAATGACTCACTACTGTAGTGGCTCTGGATCAGAGAGTCTGCTAAATGACTCACTACTGTAGTGGCTCTGGATCAGAGAGTCTGCTAAATGACTCACTACTGTAGTGGCTCTGGATCAGAGAGTCTACTAAATGACTCACTACTGTAGTGGCTCTGGATCAGAGTCTGCTAAATGACTCACTACTGTAGTGGCTCTGGATCAGAGAGTCTGTTAAATGACTCACTACTGTAGTGGCTCTGGATCAGAGAGTCTGCTAAATGACTCACTACTGTAGTGGCTCTGGATCAGAGAGTCTACTAAATGACTCACTACAGTAGTGGCTCTGGATCAGAGTCTGCTAAATGACTCACTACTGTAGTGGCTCTGGATCAGAGAGTCTACTAAATGACTCACTACAGTAGTGGCTCTGGATCAGAGAGTCTGTTAAATGACTCACTACTGTAGTGGCTCTGGATCAGAGTCTGTTAAATGACTCACTACTGTAGTGACTCTGGATCAGAGTCTGCTAAATGACTCACTACTGTAGTGGCTCTGGATCAGAGTCTGTTAAATGACTCACTACTGTAGTGTCTCTGGATAAGAGAGTCTGTTAAATGACTCACTACTGTAGTGTCTCTGGATCAGAGAGTCTGTTAAATGACTCACTACTGTAGTGACTCTGGATCAGAGAGTCTGTTAAATGACTCACTACTGTAGTGTCTCTGGATAAGAGAGTCTGTTAAATGACTCACTACTGTAGTGGCTCTGGATCAGAGAGTCTACTAAATGACTCACTACTGTAGTGGCTCTGGATCAGAGAGTCTACTAAATGACTCACTACTGTAGTGACTCTGGATCAGAGAGTCTGTTAAATGACTCACTACTGCAGTGGCTCTGGATCAGAGTCTGCTAAATGACTCACTACTGTAGTGGCTCTGGATCAGAGAGTCTGTTAAATGACTCACTACTGTAGTGACTCTGGATCAGAGAGTCTGTTAAATGACTCACTACTGTAGTGGCTCTGGATCAGAGAGTCTGCTAAATGACTCACTACTGTAGTGGCTCTGGGTCAGAGAGTCTGTTAAATGACTCACTACTGTAGTGTCTCTGGATCAGAGTCTGTTAAATGACTCACTACTGTAGTGGCTCTGGATCAGAGAGTCTGTTAAATGACTCACCACCTCATTGGTGGAGGTGAGGTTGAGGGTGCGCTATACAACGTCGATGTGGAGAGAGGAAAAGATTCTTGCTCAACAACCTCACTCCATCATCCGTCTCTTCAATACCACTGAACTCCCAGAATGCCTTGACAAAAAGGAGCTTACACTGTCTGTCACTGTGGCCCTCACTTTGTGCAGAAATTTAAAGAAGTCTGCATGTATTTCACTTAACGTGGCAACAATCACATCATAGGTGTGATTTCCTCTGTCTCGCACAAACCAAAGCAGCCGGCTTCCTCTCCAAGGCATTCTCCTCGATCCAGTGGCATGTCATGGCGAGAGAGCTTCGGTTATGGGCAAACCGGATGTCTGCTGTGGTGCACACCGACTGGTGGAGAGAGAGAGCTTCGGTTATGGGCAGCCCAGATGTCTGCTGTGGTGCACACCGACTGGTGGAGAGAGAGAGCTTCGGTTATGGGCAGCCCAGATGTCTGCTGTGGTGCACACCGACTGGTGGAGAGAGAGAGCTTTGGTTATGGGCAGCCCAGATGTCTGCTGTGGTGCACACCGACTGGTGGAGAGAGAGAGCTTGGTTATGGGCAGCCCAGATGTCTGCTGTGGTGCACACCGACTGGTGGAGAGAGAGAGCTTCGGTTATGGGCAGCCCAGATGTCTGCTGTGGTGCACACCGACTGGTGGAGAGAGAGAGCTTGGTTATGGGCAGCCCAGATGTCTGCTGTGGTGCACACCGACTGGTGGAGTTATGGGAGCCCAGATGTCTGCTGTGGTGCACACCGACTGGTGGAGAGAGAGAGCGGTTATGGGCAGCCCGGATGTCTGCTGTGGTGCACACCGACTGGTGGAGAGAGAGAGTTATGGGCAGCCCGGATGTCTGCTGTGGTGCACACCGACTGGTGGAGAGAGAGAGCTTTGGTTATGGGCAGCCCAGATGTCTGCTGTGGTGCACACTGACTGGTGGAGAGAGAGAGCTTTGGTTATGGGCAGCCCGGATGTCTGCTGTGGTGCACACCGACTGGTGGAGAGAGCTTCGGTTATGGGCAAACCGGATGTCTGCTGTGGTGCACACCGACTGGTGGAGAGAGAGAGCTTCGGTTATGGGCAGCCCAGATGTCTGCTGTGGTGCACACCGACTGGTGGAGAGAGAGAGCTTCTTTCATGGACTCAAATTCCCTTTCGGTTTGTCGCGTCATCATTCTCCAACCAGCGATTCCTTCTTACTAGCTATGCAGAATGAAGGCTCTCTACTAAGTGAACAGTGTTACACATCTTCTACGATGAAGTGAAATATCAGGTGATTAAGCCGGCTTTGTGAGCTGTGTGGTCGTCCTGGTTGTAGTTTTGCTTGTTTCAGTGGTGTAAAATATGTCCCTTTTTGGCCATCTGTAGACGGCTGGGCATCTCTGCACTCCTTCCTACATGTCACCTGGCTGGCTGTTCCCACTCGGGGTCCTTCCATTGTTATGCCTCCTCTGAAAAAAAAACCCATGTCAATGACTTAACTATGACGCTACAGTAGAAGTAGAACAACAGTGGGAGTGAACACCTTGTTATTGTTTTATTTTATTGTTTTACCCAACTTTTGTCCACCATTTTGAAACACATATGTTACACTTTATATTGTTGTCGCACTGCTTTGTTTCATCTTGGCTTCAGTCACACCAGTATCTCGACTCGTCTTTATTCCATGTGTAACTCTGTGTTGTTGTTTCTGTCGCATCTTGGCCAGGCCTCAGTCACACCAGTATCTCTACTTGCATCACCATCTTTTATTTCTATTGTGTTATTGACTGTATTGGCCTCTTTACTCCATGTTAACTCTGCCATCTTTTATTTGTTTCTGTCACACTGTACACTTAGCTTTATTCTTGTAACTCTGTGTTGATGTTGTAAATGAGAACTTGTTCTCAACTGGCCTACCTGGTTGTAAATGAGAAGGTGTTCTCAACTGGCCTACCTGGTTCAATAAAGGTGTTCTCAACTGGCCTACCTGGTTAAATAAAGGTGTTCTCAACTGGCCTACCTGGTTCAATAAAGGTGTTCTCAACTGGCCTACCTGGTTAAATAAAGGTGTTCTCAACTGGCCTACCTGGTTAAATAAAGGTGTTCTCAACTAGCCTACCTGGTTAAATAAAGGTGTTCTCAACTGGCCACCTGGTTAAATAAAGGTGTTCTCAACTGGCCTACCTGGTTAAATAAAGGTGTTCTCAACTAGCCTACCTGGTTAAATAAAGGTGTTCTCAACTGGCCTACCTGGTTAAATAAAGGTGTTCTCAACTAGCCTACCTGGTTCAATAAAGGTGTTCTCAACTGGCCACCTGATTCAATAAAGGTGTTCTCAACTGGCCTACCTGGTTAAATAAAGGTGTTCTCAACTGGCCTACCTGGTTAAATAAAGGTGTTCTCAACTGGCCTACCTGGTTAAATAAAGGTGTTCTCAACTAGCCTACCTGGTTAAATAAAGGTGTTCTCAACTGGCCTACCTGATTAAATAAAGGTGTTCTCAACTGGCCACCTGATTAAATAAAGGTGTTCTCAACTAGCCTACCTGGTTAAATAAAGGTGTTCTCAACTGGCCTACCTGGTTAAATAAAGGTGTTCTCAACTGGCCTACCTGGTTAAATAAAGGTGTTCTCAACTGGCCTACCTGGTTAAATAAAGGTGTTCTCAACTGGCCTACCTGGTTAAATAAAGGTGTTCTCAACTGGCCTACCTGGTTAAATAAAGGTGTTCTAAACTGGCCTACCTGGTTAAATAAAGGTGTTCTAAACTGGCCTACCTGGTTAAATAAAGGTGTTCTCAACTGGCCTACCTGGTTAAATAAAGGTGTTCTCAACTGGCCTACCTGGTTAAATAAAGGTGTTCTCAACTGGCCTACCTGGTTAAATAAAGGTGTTCTAAACTGGCCTACCTGGTTAAATAAAGGTGTTCTCAACTGGCCTACCTGGTTAAATAAAGGTGTTCTCAACTGGCCTACCTGGTTAAATAAAGGTGTTCTCAACTGGCCTACCTGGTTAAATAAAGGTGTTCTCAACTGGCCTACCTGGTTAAATAAAGGTGTTCTTAACTGGCCTACCTGGTTCAATAAAGGTGTTCTCAACTGGCCTACCTGGTTAAATAAAGGTGTTCTCAACTGGCCTACCTGGTTAAATAAAGGTGTTCTCAACTGGCCTACCTGGTTAAATAAAGGTGTTCTTAACTGGCCTACCTGGTTAAATAAAGGTGTTCTCAACTGGCCTACCTGGTTCAATAAAGGTGTTCTCAACTGGCCTACCTGGTTAAATAAAGGTGTTCTCAACTGGCCACCTGGTTAAATAAAGGTGTTCTCAACTGGCCTATCTGGTTAAATAAAGGTGTTCTCAACTGGCCTACCTGGTTAAATAAAGGTGTTCTCAACTGGCCTACCTGGTTAAATAAAGGTGTTCTCAACTGGCCTACCTGGTTAAATAAAGGTGTTCTTATAAACCTTGGATCTTATCATTAGTTGTCTGTCTTTTTCCTCCATGTGTGTATTCCAATATTTGTGGGTATCAGATTTCTGAAATTAAACTCTTTTTCATCTTAGTCTTTCTTGATGTTTTTCTATCCCGCAATTAATTAATTAATATATATATATCCGGTCATATGACCGGTACCGACCGAATATATATAAGCATTAGAGATGACACATTTCTAGAACAAATTCATATATATATATAAATATCTGCTAACCAGACCTCTCATTAAGCGACAGTCAGACGATGGTCTTGTATTGCTAAAGAATTCAGATGGTTAGTCATTCATTAAGGGCTGGGTTTCATCCATATCACAGAAGATCCAGGTTCAAATGTTAAGGTACACATATACATATACACACACTTTTGCTGACCTTTTGCCCTATGACCCCTGCCCTATGGGCCGTATGCTGCTGACTGTTGCCCAGGGCCCATAGGATAGTAGTGCACTATACAGGGGATAGGGTGCCATAGGGCTCTGGTCTATAGTAGTGCACTATATAGGGATAGGGTGCCATATGGCTCTGGTCTATAGTAGTGCACTATATAGGGATAGGGTGCCATATGGCTCTGGTCTATAGTAGTGCACTATATAGGGGATAGGGTGCCATATGGCTCTGGTCTATAGTAGTGCACTATATAGGGGATAGGGTGCCATATGGCTCTGGTCTATAGTAGTGCACTATATAGGGGATAGGGTGCCATATGGCTCTGGTCTATAGTAGTGCACTATATAGGGGATAGGGTGCCATAGGGCTCTGGTCTATAGTAGTGCACTATATAGGGGATAGGGTGCCATATGGCTCTGGTCTATAGTAGTGCACTATATAGGGGATAGGGTGCCATAGGGCTCTGGTCTATAGTAGTGCACTATATAGGGGATAGGGTGCCATAGGGCTCTGGTCTATAGTAGTGCACTATATAGGGGATAGGGTGCCATAGGGCTCTGGTCTATAGTAGTGCACTATATAGGGGATAGGGTGCCATATGGCTCTGGTCTATAGTAGTGCACTATATAGGGGATAGGGTGCCATATGGCTCTGGTCTATAGTAGTGCACTATATAGGGGATAGGGTGCCATATGGCTCTGGTCTATAGTAGTGCACTATATAGGGGATAGGGTGCCATATGGCTCTGGTCTATAGTAGTGCACTATATAGGGGATAGGGTGCCATATGGCTCTGGTCTATAGTAGTGCACTATATAGGGATAGGGTGCCATAGGGCTCTGGTCCTGCACTATAAACCGGGAAAGGTGCCAATTTGTCAAATAGTAGTGCATATAGGGATAAAATACTGGGCTCTGGTCTTATTAACTACAAAATAAAAGGGTGCCATATGGCCAACATCTATTAGTGATGTCACTATATAGGGGATAGGGTGCCATATGGCTCTGGTCTATAGTAGTGCACTATATAGGGGATAGGGTGCCATAGGGCCCAGAAAATAAAACAAAATGGGATGAGGTGCCATATGGCTCTGGTCTATAGTAGTGCACTATATAGGGGATAGGGGGTGACTAGTAGTAGCAGGGGATAGGGTGCCATAGGGCTCTGGTCTATAGTAGGGCACTATATAGGGATAGGGTGGGCTGACTGGTCTAGTAGTAGTGCACTATATAGGGATCAGGGTGCCATAGGGGGTCTAGGGTATCAGGGGGTGACTATAGTAGCAGGGGGTAATATACCAGGGTGCCATAGGGCTCTGGTCTATAGTAGTGACTATATAGGGGATAGGGTGCCATAGGGCTCAGGTCTATAGTAGTGACTATAGTAGCAGGGATAGGGCCATATCAGGGGTCTATAGTAGTGCACTATATAGGGGATAGGGTGCCATAGGGCTCTGGTCTATAGTAGTGCACTATATAGGGGATAGGGTGCCATATAAAAAACAGCAGGGCTCGGCCTCACAAGAAACCGATGAAAGATATGAATTTGTGCAAATTGTGAAGCATTAATAAAAATACTGGAAAAAACTTGAATTTATTAAAACACAAAAAAAAAATGCATCATTAGAAAGCCAACATTATTTGATGATGTCATACTAAGTGAAAGACAACATTCTATATAATTCACATGACCCAGAAAATAAAAACAAAATGTCTATGAGAGGCGAATGGCAGGGGGTGACTGGTAGTAGCAGGGGGGTAATAGGGTATCAGGGGGTGACTGGTAGTAGCAGGGGGGTAATAGGGTATCAGGGGGTGACTGGTAGTAGCAGGGGGGTAATAGGGTATCAGGGGGTGACTGGTAGTAGCAGGGGGGTAATAGGGTATCAGGGGGTGACTGGTAGTAGCAGGGGGGTAATAGGGTATCAGGGGGTGACTGGTAGTAGCAGGGGGGTAATAGGGTATCAGGGGGTGACTGGTAGTAGCAGGGGGGTAATAGGGTATCAGGGGGTGACTGGTAGTAGCAGGGGGGTAATAGGGTATCAGGGCGTAACTGGTAGTAGCAGGGGGTAATAGGGTATCAGGGGGTGACTGGTAGTAGCAGGGGGTAATAGGGTATCAGGGGTGACTGGTAGTATCAGGGGTAATAGTAGCAGGGGGGGTGACAGGGGGTAGGGTATCAGGGGGTGACTGGTAGTAGCAGGGGGTAATAGGGTATCAGGGGTGACTGGTAGTAGCAGGGGGTAATAGGGTATCAGGGGTGACTGGTAGTAGCAGGGGTAATATACCAGCGTATCAGGGAGTGACTGGTAGTAGCAGGGGGTAATAGGGTATCAGGGGTGACTGCACTATTTCGGGAACAGGGTGCCATAGGCTCTGGTCTAAACTGGTAGTAGCACTATATAGGGAATAGGGCTCTGGTCTAAAGTAGGGGCTATGTAGGGAATAGGGCTCTGGTCTAAAGTAGTGGTGGGACACAGAGGTGTCCAAGGGGCTGTGTGTCCAAGGGGCTGTGTGTCCAAGGGGCTGTGTGTCCAAGGGGCTGTGTGTCCACGGGGCTGTGTGTCCACGGGGCTGTGTGTCCAAGGAGTTACCAGGAGCTGAAGTCTCCAAAGCCAGTCTTTCCTTTGGGCTTCTTGGCTCCGCTGGTAGACGGTCCGCTGTCCTCTACTGCTGGACGTTTCCTACACACACACACACACAGGATGGGGTTAATGGTGTGTGTGTGGTGTGTGTGTGCGCGGGGTGTGTGGTGTGCGTGCGGGGTGTGGTGTGCGTGTGTGTGCGTGCGGGGTGTGTGCGTGTGTGTGTGTGTGTGGTGTGTGGTGTGTGTGCGTGTGTGGTGTGTGGTGTGTGTGGTGTGCGGTGTGTATGGTGTGGTGTGCGTGGTGTGTGGTGTGTGTGTGTGGTGTCTCACGTGGTGGTAGAGGTCACAGGGTTGATGTATTTCCCTATGCCAGCCTTGAAGGTCTTGGGAGCTTGATCTGCTTTAGTCTTCCTCTGAGACAAACTGGTCTGAGCTCGATCCTCCTCCTGCTTCTCAAACTCCTTCTGACGCTCCGCTGCAATCTACACACACAAGACGGTAGTGTATTTTACAATCTCAGTGCTCATCAGAAACTCAGGTCTCCTGATTGTATGTTTAGTTGAAACGCGTCGGGCAGCTAACCGACAACAGTTGAAACGCGTCGGGCAGCTAACCGACAACAGTTGAAACGCGTCGGGCAGCTAACCGACAACAGTTGAAACGCGTCGGGCAGCTAACCGACAACAGTTGAAAGACAACAGTTGAAACGCGTCGGGCAGCTAACCGACAACAGTTGAAACGCGTCGGGCAGCTAACCGACAACAGTTGAAACGCGTCGGGCAGCTAACCGACAACAGTTGAAACGCGTCGGGCAGCTAACCGACAACAGTTGAAACGCGTCGGGCAGCTAACCGACAACAGTTGAAACGCGTCGGGCAGCTAACCGACAACAGTTGAAACGCGTCGGGCAGCTAACCGACAACAGTTGAAACGCGTCGGGCAGCTAACCGACAACAGTTGAAACGCGTCGGGCAGCTAACCGACAACAGGGCAGCTAACCGACAACAGTTGAAACGCGTCGGGCAGCTAACCGACAACAGTTGAAACGCGTCGGGCAGCTAACCGACAACAGTTGAAACGCGTCGGGCAGCTAACCGACAACAGTTGAAACGCGTCGGGCAGCTAACCGACAACAGTTGAAACGCGTCGGGCAGCTAACGGACAACAGTTGAAACGCGTCGGGCAGCTAACTGACAACAGTTGAAACGCGTCAGGCAGCTAACTGACAACAGTTGAAACGCGTCAAGCAGCTAACTGACAACAGTTGAAAGGCAGCTAACCGACAACAGTTGAAACGCGTCGGGCAGCTAACCGACAACAGTTGAAACGGGCGCTCGGGCAGCTAACTGACAACAGTTGAAACGCGTCAGGCAGCTAACCGACAACAGTTGAAACGCGTCAGGCAGCTAACCGACAACAGTTGAAACGCGTCAGGCAGCTAACCGACAACAGTTGAAACGCTTCATGCAGCTAACCGACAACAGTTGAAACGCGTCAGGCAGCTAACTGACAACAGTTGAAACGCGTCGGGCAGCTAACTGACAACAGTTGAAACGCGTCGGGCAGCTAACCGACAACAGTTGAAACGCGTCGGGCAGCTAACCGACAACAGTTGAAAGGCGTCGGGCAGCTAACTGACAACAGTTGAAACGCGTCAGGGAGTCAGGCAGCTAACCGACAACAGTTGAAACGCGTGTCGGGCAGCTAACCGACAACAGTTGAAACGCGTCGGGCAGCTAACTGACAACAGTTGAAACGCGCCAGGCAGCTAACTGACAACAGGCAGCGACAACAGTTGAAACGCAGCTAACTGACAACAGTTGAAACGCGTCAGGCAGCTAACCGACAACAGTTGAAACGCGTCAGGCAGCTAACCGACAACAGTCGTCGGGCAGCTAATTGACAACAGTTGAAACGCGTCGGGCAGCTAACTGAGAACAGTTGAAACGCGTCAAGCAGCTAACTGACAACAGTTGAAAGCGTCGGGCAGCTAACTGACAACAGTTGAAACGCGTCGGGCAGCTAACTGACAACAGTTGAAACGCATCAGGCAGCTAACCGACAACAGTTGAAACGCTGGCGTCGGGCAGCTAACTGACAACAGTTGAAACGCGTCATGCAGCTAACTGACAACAGTTGAAACCGACAACGCGTCAGGGGAGTCAGCTAACTGACAACAGTTGAAACGCGTCGGGCAGCTAATTGACAACAGTTGAACAGTTGAAAGGCGTCGGGCAGCTAACTGACAACAGTTGAAACGCATCAGGCAGCTAACGACAACAGTTGAAACGCAGGGGAGTCGGGCAGCTAACTGAGAACAGTTGAAACGCAGTCGGGCAGCTAACCGACAACAGTTGAAACGCATCAGGCAGCTAACCGACAACAGTTGAAAGCGTCAGGCAGCTAACTGACAACAGTTGAAAGCGTCAGGCAGCTAACTGACAACAGTTGAAAAGCGTCGGGCAGCTAACTGACAACAGTTGAAACGCGTCAGGCAGCTAACTGACAACAGTTGAAACGCGTCAGGCAGCTAACTGACAACAGTTGAAACGCGTCGGGCAGCTAATTGACAACAGTTGAAACGCTCAGGGGAGTCGGGCAGCTAACTGACAACAGTTGAAACGCATCAGGCAGCTAACTGACAACAGTTGAAACGCTGGCGTCGGGCAGCTAACTGAGAACAGTTGAAACGCGTCAAGCAGCTAACTGAGAACAGTTGAAACGCATCAGGCAGCTAACCGACAACAGTTGAAAAGCGTCAGGCAGCTAACTGACAACAGTTGAAAAGCGTCAGGCAGCTAACTGACAACAGTTGCAAAAGCGTCAAGCAGCTAACTGACAACAGTTGAAAAGCGTCAAGCAGCTAACTGACAACAGTTGAAACGCTCAGGGAGTCGGGCAGCTAACCGACAACAGTTGAAACGCGCGTCAGGCAGCTAACCGACAACAGTTGAAACGCGTCAGGCAGTTAACCGACAACAGTTGAAACGCGTCGGGCAGCTAACCGACAACAGTTGAAAGGCGTCATGCAGCTAACTGACAACAGTTGAAACGCGTCAGGGGAGTCAGGCAGCTAACTGACAACAGTTGAAACGCGTCGGGCAGCTAACCGACAACAGTTGAAACGCGTCAGGCAGCTAACCGACAACAGTTGAAACGCGTCAGGCAGCTAACTGACAACAGTTGAAACGCGTCAGGCAGCTAACTGACAACAGTTGAAACGCGTCAGGGGAGTCAGGCAGCTAACTGACAACAGTTGAAACGCGTCGGGCAGCTAACCGACAACAGTTGAAACGCGTCGGGCAGCTAACTGACAACAGTTGAAACGCGTCAGGCAGCTAACTGACAACAGTTGAAACGCGTCAGGCAGCTAACTGACAACAGTTGAAACGCGTCGGGCAGCTAATTGACAACAGTTGAAACGCGCAGCCGGGCAGCTAACCGACAACAGTTGAAACGCATCAGGCAGCTAACCGACAACAGTTGAAACGCGTCGGGCAGCTAACCGACAACAGTTGAAACGCGTCGGGCAGCTAACTGACAACAGTTGAAACGCATCAGGCAGCTAACCGACAACAGTTGAAAAGCGTCGGGCAGCTAACTGACAACAGTTGAAAAGCGTCGGGCAGCTAACCGACAACAGTTGAAAAGCGTCGGGCAGCTAACCGACAACAGTTGAAACGCGTCGGGCAGCTAACCGACAACAGTTGAAACGCGTCGGGCAGCGACAACAGACAACAGTCGGGCAGCTAACCGACAACAGTTGAAACGCGTCGGGCAGCTAACTGACAACAGTTGAAACGCGTCAGGCAGCTAACCGACAACAGTTGAAACGCGTCAGGCAGCTAACTGACAACAGTTGAAACGCGTCGGGCAGCTAACTGACAACAGTTGAAACGCGTCAGGCAGCTAACTGACAACAGTTGAAACAGCGCGTCAGGCAGCTAACTGACAACAGTTGAAACGCGTCAGGCAGCTAACTGACACAGTTGAAACAGTTGACAACAGTTGAAAAGCGTCAGGCAGCTAACTGACAACAGTTGAAACGCGTCAGGCAGCTAACTGACAACAGTTGAAAGCGTCAGGCAGCTAACTGACAACAGTTGAAACGCGTCAGGCAGCTAACCGACAACAGTTGAAAGCGTCGGGCAGCTAATTGACAACAGTTGAAACGCGTCAAGCAGCTAACTGACAACAGTTGAAACGCGGGCAGCTAACCGACAACAGTTGAAACGCGTCGGGCAGCTAACTGACAACAGTTGAAACGCGTCGGGCAGCTAACTGACAACAGTTGAAACGCGTCAGGGGAGTCAGGCAGCTAACCGACAACAGTTGAAACGTGTCGGGCAGCTAACTGACAACAGTTGAAACGCGTCGGGCAGCTAACTGACAACAGTTGAAACGCGCCAGGCAGCTAACTGACAACAGTTGAAACGCGTCAGGCAGCTAACTGACAACAGTTGAAACGCATCAGGCAGCTAACTGACAACAGTTGAAACGCGTCGGGCAGCTAACTGACAACAGTTGAAAAGCGTCAAGCAGCTAACTGACAACAGTTGAAAACGCGCCGGGCAGCTAATTGACAACAGTTGAAACGCGTCGGGCAGCTAACTGACAACAGTTGAAACGCGTCAGGCAGCTAACCGACAACAGTTGAAACGCGTCGGGCAGCTAACCGACAACAGTTGAAACGCGTCGGGCAGCTAACTGACAACAGTTGAAACGCATCAGGCAGCTAACCGACAACAGTTGAAACGCGTCGGGCAGCTAACTGACAACAGTTGAAAGCGCGTCGGGCAGCTAACTGACAACAGTTGAAACGCAGTCGGGCAGCTAACTGACAACAGTTGAAATGCATCAGGCAGCTAACCGACAACAGTTGAAACGCGTCGGGCAGCTAACTGACAACAGTTGAAACGCGTCGGGCAGCTAACTGACAACAGTTGAAACGCATCAGGCAGCTAACCGACAACAGTTGAAAAGCGTCAGGCAGCTAACTGACAACAGTTGAAAAGCGTCAGGCAGCTAACTGACAACAGTTGAAAAGCGTCGGGCAGCTAACTGACAACAGTTGAAACGCGTCAGGCAGCTAACTGACAACAGTTGAAACGCGTCAGGCAGCTAACTGACAACAGTTGAAACGCGTCGGGCAGCTAACTGACAACAGTTGAAACGCGTCAGGCAGCTAACTGACAACAGTTGAAACGCATCAGGCAGCTAACTGACAACAGTTGAAACGCGTCAGGCAGCTAACTGACAACAGTTGAAACGCGTCAAGCAGCTAACTGACAACAGTTGAACGCATCAGGCAGCTAACCGACAACAGTTGAAAAGCGTCAGGCAGCTAACTGACAACAGTTGAAAAGCGTCGGGCAGCTAACTGACAACAGTTGAAAAGCGTCAAGCAGCTAACTGACAACAGTTGAAAAGCGTCAAGCAGCTAACTGACAACAGTTGAAACGCGTCGGGCAGCTAACCGACAACAGTTGAAAGTCGGGCAGAAACAGTTGACGTCAGGCAGTTGAAAGCGTCAGGCAGCTAACTGACAACAGTTGAAACGCGTCAGGCAGCTAACCGACAACAGTTGAAACGCGTCGGGCAGCTAACCGACAACAGTTGAAAGGCGCTAACTGACAACAGTTGCAGCTAACTGACAACAGTTGAAACGCGTCGGGCAGCTAATTGACACAGTTGAAAGTCAGGCAGCTAACTGACAACAGTTGAAACGCGTCGGGCAGCTAACCGACAACAGTTGAAACGCGTCAGGAGTCAGGCAGCTAACTGACAACAGTTGAAACGCGTCAGGCAGCTAATTGACAACAGTTGAAACGCGTCAGGCAGCTAACTGACAACAGTTGAAACGCGTCAGGCAGCTAACCGACAACAGTTGAAACGCGTCAGGCAGCTAACTGACAACAGTTGAAACGCGTCAGGCAGCTAACGACAACAGTTGAAACGCGTCAGGCAGCTAACGACAACAGTTGAAACGCGTCGGGCAGCTAACTGACAACAGTTGAAACGCGCCGGGCAGCTAATTGACAACAGTTGAAACGCGTCGGGCAGCTAACTGACAACAGTTGAAACGCATCAGGCAGCTAACCGACAACAGTTGAAACGCGTCGGGCAGCTAACTGAGAACAGTTGAAGCGCGTCAAGCAGCTAACTGACAACAGTTGAAACGCATCAGGCAGCTAACCGACAACAGTTGAAAAGCGTCAAGCAGCTAACTGACAACAGTTGAAAAGCGTCGGGCAGCTAACTGACAACAGTTGAAAAGCGTCGGGCAGCTAACTGACAACAGTTGAAACGCGTCGGGCAGCTAACCGACA
This sequence comes from Oncorhynchus keta, assembly GCF_023373465.1. Classification (NCBI taxonomy): domain Eukaryota; kingdom Metazoa; phylum Chordata; class Actinopteri; order Salmoniformes; family Salmonidae; genus Oncorhynchus; species Oncorhynchus keta. The sequence goes on along the minus strand of NC_068445.1, from coordinate 48,498,277 downwards.
ACAGTTGAAACGCGTCAGGCAGCTAACCGACAACAGTTGAAACGCGTCAGGCAGCTAACCGACAACAGTTGAAACGCGTCGGGCAGCTAACCGACAACAGTTGAAACGCGTCGGGCAGCTAACCGACAACAGTTGAAACGCGGGCAACTAACCGACAACAGTTGGAGTCAGGCAGCTAACCGACAACAGTTGAAACGCGTCGGGCAGCTAACCAACAACAGTTGAAACGCAGGGGAGTCGGGCAGCTAACTGACAACAGTTGAAACGCGTCAGGCAGCTAACTGACAACAGTTGAAACGCGTCGGGCAGCTAACTGACAACAGTTGAAACGCGTCAGGCAGCTAACTGACAACAGTTGAAACGCGTCAGGCAGCTAACTGACAACAGTTGAAACGCGTCAGGCAGCTAACTGACATCAGTTGAAACGCGTCGGGCAGCTAACTGACAACATCTTACTGTATCATAGACCAAACACACAAACCAACCTGGGCATCTGCCTCTTCATACGGGTCCACGAACACAGTGGCACTCAGCAGCTTGATCTCAGACTGGAGATGGAGAAGAGAGAGTATAGTTTAAGCCCTCGATGGGTTAGTGGTCGCTGGTGTCTTCAGTCAGTTCTAGATAAGTTACAACTGAATTCTGGGAGTCTGTTTCTACTTAAGTGAGTGACAGGTAACAGGTGTGAACAGGGGATCACAACAGCAGACAGGAGGAAGGAGATAAAACGAGGGATATTGATTGTACTTCTCTGCTCCATACAGTGTGGGTGTCAGTTTCCGTTAGCCGGTAATAGCTGGCTTTTAGCCGATGAATAAAAATAAAAAAAGATAGAAAAGACGATAAATAAGATTGCCGCTGGCCCATTGTCCGAGAGAAGAAGAAAAATAATGCTTTTTAGCATATCCATTGATGGAAATACATTTGACTGAACATGCTTATCAGTCGGTGAATTTGCATAATTGAGTGGAATGCGTTAAACGTGTACAGTGAACATGCTGTTGACAGTGTTCTCCCGTTTACACTGTGGATCTCACATTTACGCATCGCCTACTAACCCTAAGTCATTGCTGCGCTTACGTGAATAAATTGTCGAGCAACATTTTAAGCTAAACGTTCTGATCTGTTGCATTAGACACTTAACTTTTTTAATTTTTAAATTCAAAATGTAGCCTAGGCCTGCTGGTTGTATGAATTAGGGATCTGTCATCCCACAACTGTCCCAGAGTCTGTTTGAGAAGAGGCCGTTTTTTTCTCAACAAGCTGACCAATAGAATAGGTTCACTTTTCTACTCTGGCAGACGGTAGATTTACATTGGCTAGTGATTTTTGCTGTTCGTTACTCGTCTCGTTGGCTGATGAAAAGTAAACTTAACATCCTCAAAGTGGGTAAGAAGGGCCCCCCATATCTCTGTTTCCTCGACTTGTTCTGTTAAGACTGTATGAATTACTATATTCTAAATGTTATTTCATATTAACCCAATGCATATGGGTCCTGTACATTTCTCAAAATGTCCAGTCAATTTAAAACGCTGCTGGTTAAAATATACCACGCCACATTTTCCTAACGGAAACCCTGGTGTGTGTGTGTGTGTACCTTGGGTTTATCGGATTTAGGATCAGCTTCTATGTTCTCCATGGCTGTCAGAGCCTCGAATCCTCCCACCACCCTGGGAAGAAACAAGACAACATCTTCAAAACTACACAAAGCTTCCCTTCTACGTGTCGGCCGGACAGAACCACAACGTCGGGTGAGCTTAAGGGGGGGGTGTCTCTGTTTGCAGCAGCTGGTGTGTGAGCTTTAATATTAAGGAAGTCTCGAGGTTATTCTCTCCTCCGTTAGAATACCTCATGATCAGCTGTAGACCATACTATTTACCAAGAGAGTTCATCTATATTTTTCGTAGCCGTCTATATACCATCTGAGCTGTAAAAAAGGCCATAAGCAAACAAGAAAACGCTCATTCAGAGGTGGCGCTCCTAGTGGCTGGGGACTTTAATGCAGGCAAACTTAAATCAGTTTCACCTCATTTCTACCAATATGGTCACGTGTGCAACCAGAAGGGGAAAAAAACCCTCTAGATTATCTTCACTCTTCACACTGTGACACATACATACAGTGCCTTTGGAAAGTATTCAGACCCCTTGACTTTTTCCACTTTGCGAGGCTACAACCTTTTTCTAAAATTGATTAAATTGTTATTTATTTGTCCTGATGGAAGGTGAACCTTCACCCCAGTCTGAGGTCCTGAGCGCAATCAAGGATCTCTGTACTTTGATCCGTTCATCTTTGCCTCGATCCTGACTAGTCTCCCAGTCCCTGCCACTGAATAACATCCCCACAGCATGATGCTGCCACCACCACGCTTCACTGTAGGGATGGTGCCAGATTTCCTCCAGAAGTGGCAAAGATTGGCATTCAGGCCAAAGAGTTCAATCTTGGTTTCATCAGACCAGAGAATCTTGTTTCTCATAGTCTGAGAGTCCTTCGGGTGTATTTTGGCAAATTCCATGCGGGCCCTTGTGCCTTTTACTGAGGAGTGGCTTCCGTCTGGCCACTCTACCATAAAGGCCTGATTAGTGGAGTGCTGCAGAGATGGTTGTCCTTCTGGAAGGTTCTCCCAACCTGTTTAGGGGTCTGAATATTTTCTGAATACCCTGTACGTGGTAGTAGAGTAGTGGCCTGAGGGGGAACAACACTGTGTTGCCAAAAGTGTTTTGAAATGTCATGTATACTGAACTAAAATATAAAAGCAACCATTTTGAAACAGTTTACTGAGTTACAGTTCATATAAGGAAATCAGTCCACTTAAATTCAAATTCATATGGATTTGACATGACTGGGAATACAGATATGACTCTGTTGGTCACAGACACCTTAAATAAAAGTAGGGTCGTGGATCAGAAAACCAGTCAGTATCTGGTGTGACCATTTGCCTCATGCAGCGTGACATATCCCCTTCACATAGAGTTGATCAGGCTGTTGATTATGGACTGTGGAATATTGTCCCACTCCTCTTCAATGGCTGTGAGAAGTTGATGGATATTGGTGGGAACTGGAACACAACGATCCAGAGCATCCCAAACATGCTCAATGGGTGACATGTCTGGTGAGTACGCAGGCCATGGAAGAACTGGGACATTTTCAGCTGCCAGCTGCCTTTTATTGTCCCCAGCACAAGGTGCACCTGTGTAATGATCCGCTTCTTGATATGTCACACTTGTCAGGTGGCTGAATTAAACAAATTGTGCACAAAAGTTGAGAGAAACTTGACTGGCCTGCAGAGCCCTGACCTCAACCCCATCGAACACCTTTGGGATGAACTGGAACGCCGACTGCGAGCCAGGCCTAATCGCCCAACAGCAGTGCTCAGCCTCACTAATGCTCTTGTTCCTACATCTAGTGGAAAGCCTTCCCAGAAGAGTGGAGGCTGTTATAGCAGCAATGTTTCAACATCTAGTGGAAAGCCTTCCCAGAAGAGTGGAGGCTGTTATAGCAGCAATGTTCCAACATCTAGTGGAAAGCCTTCCCAGAAGAGTGGAGGCTGTTATAGCAGTAATGTTCCGACATCTAGTGGAAAGCCTTCCCAGAAGAGTAGAGGCTGTTATAGCAGCAATGTTCCGACATCTAGTGGAAAGCCTTCCCAGAAGAGTGGAGGCTGTTATAGCAGCAAAGGAGGGACCATCTCCATATTAATGCCCATTACAACCAAACCGGGCTCTCCGGTCCGGGGTTAGAACCCGGGCTCTCCGGTCCGGGGTTAGAACCCGGGCTCTCCGGTCCGGGGTTAGAACCCGGGCTCTCCGGTCCGGGGTTAGAACCCAGGCTCTCTTTTCCGGGGTTAGAACCCGGGCTCTGGCCAGTCTGGTACCCAGAGCACAGACATGCCATCTGCATCACATATTCAACCAATACAACAGAGATATTTTAAATGAAATCTGTATGTCTCTTACCTTCCAAACACGGTATGTTTCCTGTCCAGGTAGGGACATGACCGGAAGGTGATGAAGCTAGGAAACAACACATTCAAGTATGGTCAATGTCTCTTCGGCCCCACTAACGGGAGGAAATGGGGGGGGGACTAACGGGAGGAAATGGGGGGGGACTAACGGGAGGAAATGGGGGACTAACGGGAGGAAATGGGGGACTAACGGGAGGAAATGGGGGACTAACAGGAGGAATGGGGGACTAACGGGAGGAAATGGGGGACTAACGGGAGGAAATGGGGGACTAACGGGAGGAAATGGGGGGGACTAACGGGAGGAAATGGGGGGGACTAACGGGAGGAAATGGGGGGACACTAACGGGAGGAAATGGGGGACACTAACGGGAGGAAATGGGGGACTAACGGGAGGAAATGGGGGACTAACGGGAGGAAATGGGGGGACTAACGGGAGGAAATGGGGGACTAACGGGAGGAAATGGGGGGACTAACGGGAGGAAATGGGGGACTAACGGGAGGAAATGGGGGACTAACGGGAGGAAATGGGGGACTAACGGGAGGAAATGGGGGACTAACGGGAGGAAATGGGGGGGACTAACGGGAGGAAATGGGGGGACTAACGGGAGGAAATGGGGGGACTAACGGGAGGAAATGGGGGGACTAACGGGAGGAAATGGGGGGGGACTAACGGGAGGAAATGGGGGGACTAACGGGAGGAAATGGGGGGGGACTAACGGGAGGAAATGGGGGGGGACTAACGGGAGGAAATGGGGGACTAACAGGAGGAAATGGGGGGACTAACAGGAGGAAATGGGGGACTAACAGGAGGAAATGGGGGGACTAACAGGAGGAAATGGGGGAACTAACAGGAGGAAATGGGGGACTAACGGGAGGAAATGGGGGACTAACGGGAGGAAATGGGGGTACTAACGGGAGGAAATGGGGGGACTAACAGGAGGAAATGGGGGGACTAACAGGAGGAAATGGGGGACTAACAGGAGGAAATGGGGGACTAACAGGGGAGGAAATGGGGGACTAACGGGAGGAAATGGGGGACTAACGGGAGGAAATGGGGGACTAACGGGAGGAAATGGGGGGACTAACGGAGGAAATGGGGGGGACTAACGGGAGAAATGGGGGACTAACGGGAGGAAATGGGGGACTAACGGGAGGAAATGGGGGACTAACGGGAGGAAATGGGGGGACTAACGGGAGGAAATGGGGGGACTAACGGGAGGAAATGGGGGGGACTAACGGGAGGAAATGGGGGGACTAACGGGAGGAAATGGGGGGGGACTAACGGGAGGAAATGGGGTGGGGACTAACGGGAGGAAATGGGGGGACTAACGGGAGGAAATGGGGGGACTAACGGGAGGAAATGGGGGATTAACGGGAGGAAATGGGGGATTAACGGGAGGAAATGGGGGACTAACGGGAGAAATGGGGGGGACTAACGGGAGGAAATGGGGGGGACTAACAGGAGGAAATGGGGGGATTAACGGGAGGAAATGGGGGATTAACGGGAGGAAATGGGGGGACTAACGGGAGAAATGGGGGACTAACGGGAGGAAATGGGGGACTAACGGGAGGAAATGGGGGGACTAACGGGAGAAATGGGGGGGGACTAACGGGAGGAAAACGGGAGGAAATGGGGGGGGACTAACGGGAGGAAATGGGGGGACTAACGGGAGGAAATGGGGGGACTAACGGGAGGAAATGGGGGGGACTAACGGGGAGGAAATGGGGGACTAACGGGAGGAAATGGGGGACTAACGGGAGGAAATGGGGGACTAACGGGAGGAAATGGGGGACTAACGGGAGGAAATGGGGGACTAACGGGAGGAAATGGGGGTGGGACTAACGGGAGGAAATGGGGTGGGGACTAACGGGAGGAAATGGGGGGGGACTAACGGGAGGAAATGGGGGGGGGGACTAACGGGAGGAAATGGGGGGATTAACGGGAGGAAATGGGGGACTAACGGGAGGAAATGGGGTGGGGGGAGGAAATGGGGGATTAACGGGAGGAAATGGGGGGGGACGGGAGAAATGGGAGATTAACGGGGGAAATGGGGGACTAACGGGAGAAATGGGGGACTAACGGGAGAAATGGGGGGACTAACGGGAGGAAATGGGGGATTAACGGGAGGAAATGGGGGATTAACGGGAGGAAATGGGGGACTAACGGGAGGAAATGGGGGGGGGACTAACGGGAGGAAATGGGGTGGGGACTAACGGGAGGAAATGGGGGATTAACGGGAGGAAATGGGGGGATTAACGGAGAAATGGGGGATTAACGGGAGGAAATGGGGGACTAACGGGAGGAAATGGGGGACTAACGGGAGAAATGGGGGACTAACGGGAGGAAATGGGGGATTAACGGGAGGAAATGGGGGATTAACGGGAGGAAATGGGGGGGATTAACGGGGAGGAAATGGGGGGGACTAACGGGAGGAAATGGGGGACTAACGGGAGGAAATGGGGGACTAACGGGAGGAAATGGGGGTGACTAACGGGAGGAAATGGGGGTGACTAACGGGCGGAAATGGGGGTGACTAACAGGAGGAAATGGGGGGACTAACAGGAGGAAATGGGGGGGACTAACAGGAGGAAATGGGGGGGACTAACAGGAGGAAATGGGGGGACTAACAGGAGGAAATGGGGGGCCTAACAGGAGGAAATGGGGGGGCCTAACAGGAGGAAATGGGGGACTAACGGGAGGAAATGGGGGGACTAACGGGAGGAAATGGGGGACTAACGGGAGGAAATGGGGGACTAACGGGAGGAAATGGGGGACTAACGGGAGGAAATGGGGGACTAACGGGGAGGAAATGGGGGTAGACTAACGGGAGAAATGGGGGACTAACGGGAGGAAATGGGGGACTAACGGGAGGAAATGGGGGACTAACGGGAGAAATGGGGTGGGACTAACGGGAGGAAATGGGGTGGGGACTAACGGGAGGAAATGGGGGGTACTAACGGGAGGAAATGGGGGACTAACGGGAGAAATGGGGGATTAACGGGAGGAAATGGGGGATTAACGGGGGGAGGAAATGGGGGATTAACGGGAGGAAATGGGGGACTAACGGGAGAAATAGAGGGGGGACTAACAGGAGGAAATGGGGGATTAAGGAGGAAAGGGGGATTAACGGGAGAAATGGGGGGGATTAACGGGAGAAATGGGGGGATTAACGGGAGGAAATGGGGGACTAACGGGAGGAAATGGGGGACTAACGGGAGGAAATGGGGGGGACTAACGGGAGAAATGGGGGACTAACGGGAGGAAATGGGGGTGACTAACGGGAGGAAATGGGGGTGACTAACGGGGGGCGGAAATGGGGGTGACTAACAGGAGGAAATGGGGGACTAACAGGAGGAAATGGGGGACTAACAGGAGGAAATGGGGGGACTAACAGGAGGAAATGGGGGGACTAACAGGAGGAAATGGGGGGACTAACAGGAGGAAATGGGGGGGACTAACAGGAGGAAATGGGGGACTAACAGGAGGAAATGGGGGACTAACAGGAGGAAATGGGGGGACTAACAGGAGGAAATGGGGGGACTAACAGGAGGAAATGGGGGACTAACAGGAGGAAGTGGGGGGACTAACGGGAGGAAGTGGGGGGACTAACGGGAGGAAGTGGGGGGACTAACGGGAGGAAGTGGGGGGACTAACGGGAGGAAGTGGGGGGACTAACAGGAGGAAATGGGGGAGGGACTAACAGGAGGAAATGGGGGAGGGACTAACAGGAGGGGGGGGACTAACAGGAGGAAATGGGGGGGAGGGACTAACAGGAGGAAATGGGGGGGGAGGGACTAACAGGAGGAAATGGGGGGAGGGACTAACAGGAGGAAATGGGGGACTAACAGGGAAATGGGGGGGTGACTAACAGGAGGAAATGGGGGAGACTAACAGGAGGAAATGGGGGGGACTAACGGGAGGAAATGGGGGGGGACTAACAGGAGGAAATGGGGGGACTAACAGGAGGAAGGGGGGACTAACGGGAGGAAATGGGGGGACTAACAGGAGGAAATGGGGGACTAACAGGAGGAAATGGGGGACTAACAGGAGGAAATGGGGGGAGCAAAAGACAGTATCACTTCATGCTGAAGTGTACACTCGTTCACTGCTTCCCACAAATTTAAAAGCATTGGAGACGGCTTGGGCTAGTGGAGGTTTCCACCACATTTCTGATACCAGCCATTTCCTTTCAGATCGGTTAAGGGAAGTGAACAAGTGCACACTTTAGGAGGAAAGAGGGCTAACTGGGACATAAGACAATGACAACTCACAACTGGGACTTGTTGGTGTTGGGCCCTGAGTTGGCCATGCTGAGAACCCCTCGTCCAGTGTGGGACAGGTTGGGACGAAACTCATCTTTGAAGGGCTTACCCCAGAATGACTCTCCTCCTGAAGAGGGGCAGAGAGCGAGGGGCAGACAGAGAGCGAGCAAGCGAAGGGGGGACAGAGAGAGCGAGAGAGAGAGAGGGGGGTGGGGCAGACAGAGAGAGAGCAAGCGAAGGGGGGACAGACAGAGTGAGAGAGCAGACAGAAAGAGAGCGAGGGGGGGGTGGGGCAGACAGAGAGAGAGAGCAGACAGAAAGAGAGCGAGCGAGCGGGGGGTGGGGCAGACAGAGAGAGAGAGCAGACAGAAAGAGAGCGAGGGGGGGGGCAGACAGAGAGAGAGAGCAGACAGAAAGAGAGCGAGCGAGCGGGGGGTGGGGCAGACAGAGAGAGAGAGCAGACAGAAAGAGAGCGAGCGAGCGGGGGGGCAGACAGAGTGAGATATACCAACTTGTAATTAGGATTCTAAGTATGGGGAGAAAAATCCAATAGAACATCTAGACCCATAATGATCCGACATGAAGGAGCAGTATTCAGACGACTCCCTTTGACTGGAAATCTAAATTACAGGGAAATGGTGGCACCATTGGAAATGAAGTCACAAAACCTCCTAATAATTCAATGCACTGAAAACCCAAGGGATGAACCCTGAGAGAGTCTCCTGTTAAAACCACTAAACACCGTTATTCAAACACACAAGGAAATCAAATCCACGCCCCTGCGTCGCCCGCCCCGCCCCGCGTCGCCACCCCGCGTCGCCGCCGCCCCTAGGGCCGCCCCCTGCGTCGCCGCCGCCCTAGGGCCGCCCCTGCGTCGCCGCCGCCCTAGGGCCGCCCCTGCGCCGCCGCCCTAGGGCCGCCCCTGCGTCGCCGCCGCCCTAGGGCCGCCCCTGCGTCGCCGCCCTAGGGCCGCCCCCTGCGTCGCCGCCCTAGGGCCGCCCCCTGCGTCGCCGCCCCTAGGGCCGCCCCCTGCGTCGCCGCCCTAGGGCCGCCCCCTGCGTCGCCGCCCTAGGGCCGCCCCCTGCGTCACCGCCAAATAACATCCTTTTAAAAACATAAAATAATGTATACCCTGAAATGATATTTTGGCCATATTGCCCAGCCCAACAGGACCGGTGTCTTGTCTAAACCAGACCTTGTTAAACATTCATTTCAAAACAAGCTGGCTAGGATCTCGTCTTTTCACAACGACAACGGAGAATCTATTGAACGGAGGAGTGTTCTACTGTGTGTGTGCGCCATGCTGGGATCATTTTACAGCTAGCTGGCCAATCATCTCCTGATTGTCTCCTCTCATCCATAAACACACCTGGTGACATTAGTGCATAATTTATCACCTGGCTGACACATTTCCCTCCGCACAGCGGGCTCTCTGCCAAACATACAGACATTATCACATCCACCCAGGGCTACAAATTAACATCCGCAACCTGACAAATGGCGGTCGATTTTGGTGGGTAAGATGTCCACTTCACCAGCCTAGTTGGTGGGTCAGATGTCCACTTCACCAGCCTAGTTGGTGGGTCAGATGTCCACTTCACCAGCCTAGTTGGTGGGTCAGATGTCCACTTCACCAGTCTAGTTGGTGGGTCAGATGTCCACTTCACCAGCCTAGTTGGTGGGTCAGATGTCCACTTCACCAGCCTAGTTGGTGGGTCAGATGTCCACTTCACCAGCCTAGTTGGTGGGTCAGATGTCCACTTCACCAGCCTAGTTGGTGGGTCAGATGTCCACTTCACCAGCCTAGTTGGTGGGTAAGATGTCCACTTCACCAGCCTAGTTGGTGGGTCAGATGTCCACTTCGCCAGCCTAGTTGGTGGGTCAGATGTCCACTTCGCCAGCCTAGTAGGTGGGTAAGATGTCCACTTCACCAGCCTAGTTGGTGGGTCAGATGTCCACTTCACCAGCCTAGTTGGTGGGTCAGATGTCCACTTCGCCAGCCTAGTTGGTGGGTCAGATGTCCACTTCGCCAGCCTAGTTGGTGGGTCAGATGTCCACTTCGCCAGCCTAGTAGGTGGGTAAGATGTCCACTTCACCAGCCTAGTTGGTGGGTCAGATGTCCACTTCACCAGCCTAGTTGGTGGGTCAGATGTCCACTTCACCAGCCTAGTTGGTGGGTAAGATGTCCACTTCACCAGCCTAGTTGGTGGGTCAGATGTCCACTTCACCAGCCTAGTTGGTGGGTCAGATGTCCACTTCACCAGCCTAGTTGGTGGGTCAGATGTCCACTTCACCAGCCTAGTTGGTGGGTCAGATGTCCACTTCACCAGCCTAGTTGGTGGGTCAGATGTCCACTTCACCAGCCTAGTTGGTGGGTCAGATGTCCACTTCACCAGCCTAGTTGGTGGGTCAGATGTCCACTTCACCAGCCTAGTTGGTGGGTCAGATGTCCACTTCACCAGCCTAGTTGGTGGGTCAGATGTCCACTTCACCAGCCTAGTTGGTGGGTCAGATGTCCACTTCACCAGCCTAGTTGGTGGGTCAGATGTCCACTTCACCAGCCTAGTTGGTGGGTCAGATGTCCACTTCACCAGCCTAGTTGGTGGGTCAGATGTCCACTTCACCAGCCTAGTTGGTGGGTCAGATGTCCACTTCACCAGCCTAGTTGGTGGGTCAGATGTCCACTTCGCCATCCTAGTAGGTGGGTCAGATGTCCACTTCACCAGCCTAGTTGGTGGGTCAGATGTCCACTTCACCAGCCTAGTTGGTGGGTCAGATGTCCACTTCACCAGCCTAGTTGGTGGGTCAGATGTCCACTTCACCAGCCTAGTTGGTGGGTCAGATGTCCACTTCACCAGCCTAGTTGGTGGGTCAGATGTCCACTTCACCAGCCTAGTTGGTGGGTAAGATGTCCACTTCGCGAGCCTAGTTGGCGGGTCAGATGTCCACTTCACCAGCCTAGTTGGTGGGTCAGATGTCCACTTCGCCAGCCTAGTAGGTGGGTCAGATGTCCACTTCACCAGCCTAGTTGGTGGGTCAGATGTCCACTTCACCAGCCTAGTTGGTGGGTAAGATGTCCACTTCGCGAGCCTAGTTGGCGGGTCAGATGTCCACTTCACCAGCCTAGTTGGTGGGTCAGATGTCCACTTCACCAGCCTAGTTGGTGGGTCAGATGTCCACTTCACCAGCCTAGTTGGTGGGTCAGATGTCCACTTCACCAGCCTAGTTGACAACTCCATTGTGTCCTCCTCCCAGAGCGCTAAGAACCTTGGCGTGATCCTGGACAACACCCTGTCGTTCTCAACTAACATCAAGGCGGTGGCCCGTTCCTGTAGGTTCATGCTCTACAACATCCGCAGAGTACGACCCTGCCTCACACAGGAAGCGGCGCAGGTCCTAATCCAGGCACTTGTCATCTCCCGTCTGGACTACTGCAACTCGCTGTTGGCTGGGCTCCCTGCCTGTGCCATTAAACCCCTACAACTCATCCAGAACGCCGCAGCCCGTCTGGTGTTCAACCTTCCCAAGTTCTCTCACATCACCCCGCTCCTCCGCTCTCTCCACTGGCTTCCAGTTGAAGCTCGCATCTGCTACAAGACCATGGTGCTTGCCTACGGAGCTGTGAGGGGAACGGCACCTCAGTACCTCCAGGCTCTGATCAGGCCCTACACCCAAACAAGGGCACTGCGTTCATCCACCTCTGGCCTGCCCGGCTCCCTACCACTGAGGAAGTACAGTTCCCGCTCAGCCCAGTCAAAACTGTTCGCTGCTCTGGCCCCCAATGGTGGAACAAACTCCCTCACGACGCCAGGACAGCGGAGTCAATCACCACCTTCCGGAGACACCTGAAACCCCACCTCTTTAAGGAATATCCTTCTCACCCCCCTTTAAGATTTAGATGCACTATTGTAAAGTGACTATTCTACTGGATGTCATAAGGTGAATGCACCAATTTGTAAGTCGCTCTGGATAAGAGCGTCTGCTAAATGACTTAAATGTAAATGTAAATGTAGTTGGTGGGTCAGATGTCCACTTCACCAGCCTAGTTGGTGGGTCAGATGTCCACTTCACCAGTCTAGTTGGTGGGTCAGATGTCCACTTCACCAGCCTAGTTGGTGGGTCAGATGTCCACTTCACCAGCCTAGTTGGTGGGTCAGATGTCCACTTCACCAGCCTAGTTGGTGGGTCAGATGTCCACTTCACCAGCCTAGTTGGTGGGTCAGATGTCCACTTCACCAGCCTAGTTGGTGGGTCAGATGTCCACTTCACCAGCCTAGTTGGTGGGCAAGATGTCCACTTCACCAGCCTAGTTGGTGGGTCAGATATCCACTTCACCAGCCTAGTTGGTGGGCAAGATGTCCACTTCACCAGCCTAGTTGGTGGGTCAGATGTCCACTTCACCAGCCTAGTTGGTGGGTCAGATGTCCACTTCACCAGCCTAGTTGGTGGGTCAGATGTCCACTTCACCAGCCTAGTTGGTGGGTCAGATGTCCACTTCGCGAGCCTAGTTGGTGGGTCAGATGTCCACTTCGCGAGCCTAGTTGGTGGGTCAGATGTCCACTTCACCAGCCTAGTTGGTGGGTCAGATGTCCACTTCACCAGCCTAGTTGGTGGGTCAGATGTCCACTTCACCAGCCTAGTTGGTGGGTCAGATGTCCACTTCACCAGCCTAGTTGGTGGGTCAGATGTCCACTTCACCAGCCTAGTTGGTGGGTCAGATGTCCACTTCACCAGCCTAGTTGGTGGGTCAGATGTCCACTTCACCAGCCTAGTTGGTGGGTCAGATGTCCACTTCCCCAGCCTAGTTGGTGGGTCAGATGTCCACTTCCCCAGCCTAGTTGGTGGGTCAGATGTCCACTTCACCAGCCTAGTTGGTGGGTCAGATGTCCACTTCACCAGCCTAGTTGGTGGGTCAGATGTCCACTTCACTAGCCTAGTAGGTGGGTAAGATGTCCACTTCACCAGCCTAGTTGGTGGGTCAGATGTCCACTTCACCAGCCTAGTTGGTGGGTCAGATGTCCACTTCGCCATCCTAGTTGGTGGGTCAGATGTCCACTTCACCAGCCTAGTTGGTGGGTCAGATGTCCACTTCACCAGCCTAGTTGGTGGGTCAGATGTCCACTTCACCATCCTAGTAGGTGGGTCAGATGTCCACTTCACCAGCCTAGTTGGTGGGTCAGATGTCCACTTCACCATCCTAGTAGGTGGGTCAGATGTCCACTTCCCCAGCCTAGTTGGTGGGTCAGATGTCCACTTCGCCATCCTAGTTGGTGGGTCAGATGTCCACTTCACCAGCCTAGTTGGTGGGTCAGATGTCCACTTCACCAGCCTAGTTGGTGGGTCAGATGTCCACTTCACCAGCCTAGTAGGTGGGTCAGATGTCCACTTCCCCAGCCTAGTTGGTGGGTCAGATGTCCACTTCACCAGCCTAGTTGGTGGGTCAGATGTCCACTTCACCAGCCTAGTTGGTGGGTCAGATGTCCACTTCACCAGCCTAGTTGGTGGGTCAGATGTCCACTTCCCCAGCCTAGTTGGTGGGTCAGATGTCCACTTCACCAGCCTAGTTGGTGGGTCAGATGTCCACTTCACCAGCCTAGTTGGTGGGTCAGATGTCCACTTCACCAGCCTAGTTGACAACTCCATTGTGTCCTCCTCCCAGAGCGCTAAGAACCTTGGCGTGATCCTGGACAACACCCTGTCGTTCTCAACTAACATCAAGGCGGTGGCCCGTTCCTGTAGGTTCATGCTCTACAACATCCGCAGAGTACGACCCTGCCTCACACAGGAAGCGGCGCAGGTCCTAATCCAGGCACTTGTCATCTCCGTCTGGACTACTGCAACTCGCTGTTGGCTGGGCTCCCTGCCTGTGCCATTAAACCCCTACAACTCATCCAGAACGCCGCAGCCCGTCTGGTGTTCAACCTTCCCAAGTTCTCTCACATCACCCCGCTCCTCCGCTCTCTCCACTGGCTTCCAGTTGAAGCTCGCATCTGCTACAAGACCATGGTGCTTGCCTACGGAGCTGTGAGGGGAACGGCACCTCAGTACCTCCAGGCTCTGATCAGGCCCTACACCCAAACAAGGGCACTGCGTTCATCCACCTCTGGCCTGCCCGGCTCCCTACCACTGAGGAAGTACAGTTCCCGCTCAGCCCAGTCAAAACTGTTCGCTGCTCTGGCCCCCCAATGGTGGAACAAACTCCCTCACGACGCCAGGACAGCGGAGTCAATCACCACCTTCCGGAGACACCTGAAACCCCACCTCTTTAAGGAATATCCTTCTCACCCCCCCCTTTAAGATTTAGATGCACTATTGTAAAGTGACTATTCTACTGGATGTCATAAGGTGAATGCACCAATTTGTAAGTCGCTCTGGATAAGAGCGTCTGCTAAATGACTTAAATGTAAATGTAGTTGGTGGGTCAGATGTCCACTTCACCAGCCTAGTTGGTGGGTCAGATGTCCACTTCACCAGCCTAGTTGGTGGGTCAGATGTCCACTTCACCAGCCTAGTTGGTGGGTCAGATGTCCACTTCACCAGCCTAGTTGGTGGGTCAGATGTCCACTCCGCCAGCCTAGTTGGTGGGTAAGATGTCCACTTCGCGAGCCTAGTTGGTGGGTAAGATGTCCACTTCCCCAGCCTAGTTGGTGGGTCAGATGTCCACTTCCCCAGCCTAGTTGGTGGGTCAGATGTCCACTTCACCAGCCTAGTTGGTGGGTCAGATGTCCACTTCACCAGCCTAGTTGGTGGGTCAGATGTCCACTTCACCAGCCTAGTTGACAGGTGGTCAGTGAGACTTTGTTGTTGTGTTTCTTGAATATTTACATTGTTTTGTTCACAAGCTGGGTTGTTTTTCTCCTAACGTTTGACTTTCAACTGCTAGGGAAGAAAAGACAAGGCTTCTACTAGTCAGACTCAATCTCACAGGCACTAACATGACCCCAGTGACGTTACCACGGTAAGCTCCCGCCCTTAAAGGGGCAGGTGAACATTTTTGACGTCGTCTCTATGATATTTTGGTTAAAAGACTCGGGCCACGAAATGTTTAATTATTACATTTACCAGTTACCTCTTACCAGTAATAGATGTGTTGTTTCAGAGACATCAAAGCTCATTCTTTTTTCTTGGAGTAATTTTAGTGTCCCAGACATATTTTGGCTGGCACACACACAAACTAGTCTAATAGGTAGTACTGGGGGCAATAAAGGCCCCTCCTCCGCCTGCTAGAGCAGCTACCCCCCCCAATAGTACGGCCCCCGCCCCCTCCCCACACACACATAGTCTAATAGGTAGTATATATATATATATGCCATTTAGCAGACGCTTTTATCCTTATTGCGACTGGGGGGGGGGTCGCAATAAAGGCCCCTCCTCCGCCTGCTAGAGCAGCTACCCCCCCAATAGTACGGCCCACGCCCCCACCCCACACACACTAGTCTAATAGGTAGTACTGGGGGTCGCAATAAAGGCCCCTCCCCCTTGCCCACAGTACGGCCCCCTCTCCCCCACAGTACGGCCCCCCCTCCCCCACAGTACGGCCGTCCCTCCCCCACAGTACGGCCGTCCCTCTCCCCCACAGTACGGCCGTCCCTCCCCCACAGTACGGCCCCCTCCCCCACAGTACGGCCCCCCCTTCCCCACAGTACGGCCCCCCCTCCCCCACAGTACGGCCCCCCCTCCCCCTCAGTTGTCAAGGGGTTTTACTCTCCACTACTCATGTTGTAGGGTCTAAACTTACCTAAACCAGTCCCAGTTGGGTCTCCTCCTTGGATCTGAAACACATTGGGAAATATATCTATTTACAAACATTGATGAATTAACCATGTGTTTGTTGTGGTAACAGGTGGTGAGTATAGTTAATTCTAGACAGAGTCAGAGAGAAGCAGTAGTGACGAGACAGGCGAGTCAGAGAGAAGCAGTCGTGATGAGACAGGCGAGTCATAATGAATCAGTAGTGATGAGACAGGCGAGTCATAATGAATCAGTAGTGATGAGACAGGCGAGTCAGAGAGAATCAGTAGTGAAGAGACAGGCGAGTCATAATGAATCAGTAGTGACGAGACAGGTGAGTCATAATGAATCAGTAGTGACGAGACAGGCGAGTCATAATGAATCAGTAGTGATGAGACAGGTGAGTCATAATGAATCAGTAGTGACGAGACAGGCGAGTCAGAGAGAATCAGTAGTGATGAGACAGGCGAGTCATAATGAATCAGTAGTGACGAGACAGGCGAGTCATAATGAATCAGTAGTGACGAGACAGGCGAGTCATAATGAATCAGCCGTGATGAGACAGGCGAGTCATAATGAATCAGTAGTGATGAGACAGGCGAGTCATAATGAATCAGTAGTGATGAGACAGGCGAGTCATAATGAATCAGTAGTGATGAGACAGGCGAGTCAGAGAGAAGCAGTAGTGATGAGACAGGCGAGTCAGAGAGAAGCAGTAGTGATGAGACAGGCGAGTCATAATGAATCAGCCGTGATGAGACAGGCGAGTCATAATGAATCAGTAGTGATGAGACAGGCGAGTCATAATGAATCAGTAGTGATGAGACAGGCGAGTCAGAGAGAATCAGTAGTGATGAGACAGGCGAGTCATAATGAATCAGTAGTGATGAGACAGGTGAGTCAGAGAGAAGCAGTAGTGATGAGACAGGCGAGTCATAATGAATCAGTAGTGATGAGACAGGTGAGTCAGAGAGAAGCAGTAGTGATGAGACAGGCGAGTCAGAGAGAAGCAGTAGTGATGAGACAGGCGAGTCATAATGAATCAGTAGTGATGAGACAGGCGAGTCATAATGAATCAGTAGTGATGAGACAGGCGAGTCATAATGAATCAGTAGTGATGAGACAGGCGAGTCATAATGAATCAGTAGTGATGAGACAGGCGAGTCATAATAAATCAGTAGTGATGAGACAGGTGAGTCATAATGAATCAGTAGTGATGAGACAGGCGAGTCAGAGAGAATCAGTAGTGATGAGACAGGCGAGTCATAATAAATCAGTAGTGATGAGACAGGCGAGTCATAATAAATCAGTAGTGATGAGACAGGCGAGTCATAATGAATCAGTAGTGATGAGACAGGCGAGTCAGAGAGAATCAGTAGTGACGAGACAGGCGAGTCATAATGAATCAGTAGTGATGAGACAGGCGAGTCAGAGAGAATCAGTAGTGATGAGACAGGCGAGTCAGAGAGAATCAGTAGTGATGAGACAGGCGAGTCAGAGAGAATCAGTAGTGATGAGACAGGCGAGTCAGAGAGAATCAGTAGTGATGAGACAGGCGAGTCAGAGAGAAGCAGTAGTGATGAGACAGGCGAGTCAGAGAGAAGCAGTAGTGATGAGACAGGCGAGTCATAATGAATCAGTAGTGATGAGACAGGCGAGTCATAATGAATCAGTAGTGATGAGACAGGTGAGTCAGAGAGAAGCAGTAGTGATGAGACAGGCGAGTCATAATGAATCAGTAGTGATGAGACAGGCGAGTCATAATGAATCAGTAGTGATGAGACAGGCGAGTCATAATGAATCAGTAGTGATGAGACAGGTGAGTCATAATGAATCAGTAGTGATGAGACAGGTGAGTCAGAGAGAAGCAGTAGTGATGAGACAGGTGAGTCAGAGAGAAGCAGTAGTGACGAGACAGGCGAGTCATAATGAATCAGTAGTGATGAGACAGGCGAGTCAGAGAGAATCAGTAGTGATGAGACAGGCGAGTCAGAGAGAATCAGTAGTGATGAGACAGGCGAGTCAGAGAGAATCAGTAGTGATGAGACAGGCGAGTCAGAGAGAATCAGTAGTAATGAGACAGGCGAGTCAGAGAGAAGCAGTAGTGATGAGACAGGCGAGTCAGAGAGAAGCAGTAGTGATGAGACAGGCGAGTCATAATGAATCAGTAGTGATGAGACAGGCGAGTCATAATGAATCAGTAGTGATGAGACAGGTGAGTCAGAGAGAAGCAGTAGTGATGAGACAGGCGAGTCATAATGAATCAGTAGTGATGAGACAGGCGAGTCATAATGAATCAGTAGTGATGAGACAGGCGAGTCATAATGAATCAGTAGTGATGAGACAGGTGAGTCATAATGAATCAGTAGTGATGAGACAGGTGAGTCAGAGAGAAGCAGTAGTGATGAGACAGGTGAGTCAGAGAGAAGCAGTAGTGACGAGACAGGCGAGTCATAATGAATCAGCCGTGATGAGACAGGCGAGTCATAATGAATCAGTAGTGATGAGACAGGCGAGTCATAATGAATCAGTAGTGATGAGACAGGCGAGTCATAATGAATCAGTAGTGATGAGACAGGCGAGTCAGAGAGAAGCAGTAGTGATGAGACAGGCGAGTCAGAGAGAAGCAGTAGTGATGAGACAGGCGAGTCATAATGAATCAGCCGTGATGAGACAGGCGAGTCATAATGAATCAGTAGTGATGAGACAGGCGAGTCATAATGAATCAGTAGTGATGAGACAGGCGAGTCAGAGAGAATCAGTAGTGATGAGACAGGCGAGTCATAATGAATCAGTAGTGATGAGACAGGTGAGTCAGAGAGAAGCAGTAGTGATGAGACAGGCGAGTCATAATGAATCAGTAGTGATGAGACAGGCGAGTCAGAGAGAAGCAGTAGTGATGAGACAGGCGAGTCAGAGAGAAGCAGTAGTGATGAGACAGGCGAGTCATAATGAATCAGTAGTGATGAGACAGGCGAGTCATAATGAATCAGTAGTGATGAGACAGGCGAGTCATAATGAATCAGTAGTGATGAGACAGGCGAGTCATAATGAATCAGTAGTGATGAGACAGGCGAGTCATAATGAATCAGTAGTGATGAGACAGGCGAGTCATAATAAATCAGTAGTGATGAGACAGGTGAGTCATAATGAATCAGTAGTGATGAGACAGGCGAGTCAGAGAGAATCAGTAGTGATGAGACAGGCGAGTCATAATAAATCAGTAGTGATGAGACAGGCGAGTCAGAGAGAATCAGTAGTGATGAGACAGGCGAGTCAGAGAGAATCAGTAGTGATGAGACAGGCGAGTCAGAGAGAATCAGTAGTGATGAGACAGGCGAGTCAGAGAGAATCAGTAGTGATGAGACAGGCGAGTCAGAGAGAAGCAGTAGTGATGAGACAGGCGAGTCAGAGAGAAGCAGTAGTGATGAGACAGGCGAGTCATAATGAATCAGTAGTGATGAGACAGGCGAGTCATAATGAATCAGTAGTGATGAGACAGGTGAGTCAGAGAGAAGCAGTAGTGATGAGACAGGCGAGTCATAATGAATCAGTAGTGATGAGACAGGCGAGTCATAATGAATCAGTAGTGATGAGACAGGCGAGTCATAATGAATCAGTAGTGATGAGACAGGTGAGTCATAATGAATCAGTAGTGATGAGACAGGTGAGTCAGAGAGAAGCAGTAGTGATGAGACAGGTGAGTCAGAGAGAAGCAGTAGTGACGAGACAGGCGAGTCATAATGAATCAGTAGTGATGAGACAGGCGAGTCAGAGAGAATCAGTAGTGATGAGACAGGCGAGTCAGAGAGAATCAGTAGTGATGAGACAGGCGAGTCAGAGAGAATCAGTAGTGATGAGACAGGCGAGTCAGAGAGAATCAGTAGTAATGAGACAGGCGAGTCAGAGAGAAGCAGTAGTGATGAGACAGGCGAGTCAGAGAGAAGCAGTAGTGATGAGACAGGCGAGTCATAATGAATCAGTAGTGATGAGACAGGCGAGTCATAATGAATCAGTAGTGATGAGACAGGTGAGTCAGAGAGAAGCAGTAGTGATGAGACAGGCGAGTCATAATGAATCAGTAGTGATGAGACAGGCGAGTCATAATGAATCAGTAGTGATGAGACAGGCGAGTCATAATGAATCAGTAGTGATGAGACAGGTGAGTCATAATGAATCAGTAGTGATGAGACAGGTGAGTCAGAGAGAAGCAGTAGTGACGAGACAGGCGAGTCAGAGAGAAGCAGTAGTGACGAGACAGGCGAGTCATAATGAATCAGTAGTGACGAGACAGGCGAGTCATAATGAATCAGTAGTGACGAGACAGGCGAGTAAGAGAGAAGCAGTAGTGACGAGACAGGCGAGTCATAATGAATCAGTAGTGACGAGACAGGCGAGTCATAATGAATCAGTAGTGATGAGACAGGCGAGTCATAATGAATCAGTAGTGATGAGACAGGCGAGTCATAATGAATCAGTAGTGATGAGACAGGCGAGTCATAATGAATCAGTAGTGACGAGACAGGCGAGTCATAATGAATCAGTAGTGACGAGACAGGCGAGTCATAATGAATCAGTAGTGACGAGACAGGCGAGTCATAATGAATCAGTAGTGACGAGACAGGCGAGTCATAATGAATCAGTAGTGACGAGACAGGCGAGTCATAATGAATCAGTAGTGACGAGACAGGCGAGTCAGAGAGAAGCAGTAGTGACGAGACAGGCGAGTCATAATGAATCAGTAGTGACGAGACAGGCGAGTCATAATGAATCAGTAGTGATGAGACTGGCGAGTCATAATGAATCAGTAGTGATGAGACTGGCGAGTCATAATGAATCAGTCGTGACGAGACAGGCGAGTCATAATGAATCAGTAGTGATGAGACTGGCGAGTCATAATGAATCAGTAGTGACGAGACAGGCGAGTCATAATGAATCAGTAGTGACGAGACAGGCGAGTCATAATGAATCAGTAGTGACGAGACAGGCGAGTCATAATGAATCAGTAGTGACGAGACAGGCGAGTCATAATGAATCAGTAGTGACGAGACAGGCGAGTCATAATGAATCAGTAGTGACGAGACAGGCGAGTCATAATGAATCAGTCGCGACGAGACAGGCGAGTCATAATGAATCAGTCGCGACGAGACAGGCGAGTCATAATGAATCAGTCGCGTCGAGACAGGCGAGTCATAATGAATCAGTCGCGTCGAGACAGGCGAGTCATAATGAATCAGTCGCGTCGAGACAGGCGAGTCATAATGAATCAGTCGCGTCGAGACAGGCGAGTCATAATGAATCAGTCGCGTCGAGACAGGCGAGTCATAATGAATCAGTCGCGTCGAGACAGGCGAGTCATAATGAATCAGTCGCGTCGAGACAGGCGAGTCATAATGAATCAGTCGCGTCGAGACAGGCGAGTCATAATGAATCAGTCGCGTCGAGACAGGCGAGTCATAATGAATCAGTCGCGTCGAGACAGGCGAGTCATAATGAATCAGTCGCGTCGAGACAGGCGAGTCATAATGAATCAGTCGCGTCGAGACAGGCGAGTCATAATGAATCAGTCGCGTCGAGACAGGCGAGTCATAATGAATCAGTCGCGTCGAGACAGGCGAGTCATAATGAATCAGTCGCGTCGAGACAGGCGAGTCATAATGAATCAGTCGCGTCGAGACAGGCGAGTCATAATGAATCAGTCGCGTCGAGACAGGCGAGTCATAATGAATCAGTCGCGTCGAGACAGGCGAGTCATAATGAATCAGTCGCGTCGAGACAGGCGAGTCATAATGAATCAGTCGCGTCGAGACAGGCGAGTCATAATGAATCAGTCGCGTCGAGACAGGCGAGTCATAATGAATCAGTCGCGTCGAGACAGGCGAGTCATAATGAATCAGTCGCGTCGAGACAGGCGAGTCATAATGAATCAGTCGCGTCGAGACAGGCGAGTCATAATGAATCAGTCGCGTCGAGACAGGCGAGTCATAATGAATCAGTCGCGTCGAGACAGGCGAGTCATAATGAATCAGTCGCGTCGAGACAGGCGAGTCATAATGAATCAGTCGCGTCGAGACAGGCGAGTCATAATGAATCAGTCGCGTCGAGACAGGCGAGTCATAATGAATCAGTCGCGTCGAGACAGGCGAGTCATAATGAATCAGTCGCGTCGAGACAGGCGAGTCATAATGAATCAGTCGCGTCGAGACAGGCGAGTCATAATGAATCAGTCGCGTCGAGACAGGCGAGTCATAATGAATCAGTCGCGTCGAGACAGGCGAGTCATAATGAATCAGTCGCGTCGAGACAGGCGAGTCATAATGAATCAGTCGCGTCGAGACAGGCGAGTCATAATGAATCAGTCGCGTCGAGACAGGCGAGTCATAATGAATCAGTCGCGTCGAGACAGGCGAGTCATAATGAATCAGTCGCGTCGAGACAGGCGAGTCATAATGAATCAGTCGCGTCGAGACAGGCGAGTCATAATGAATCAGTCGCGTCGAGACAGGCGAGTCATAATGAATCAGTCGCGTCGAGACAGGCGAGTCATAATGAATCAGTCGCGTCGAGACAGGCGAGTCATAATGAATCAGTCGCGTCGAGACAGGCGAGTCATAATGAATCAGTCGCGTCGAGACAGGCGAGTCATAATGAATCAGTCGCGTCGAGACAGGCGAGTCATAATGAATCAGTCGCGTCGAGACAGGCGAGTCATAATGAATCAGTCGCGTCGAGACAGGCGAGTCATAATGAATCAGTCGCGTCGAGACAGGCGAGTCATAATGAATCAGTCGCGTCGAGACAGGCGAGTCATAATGAATCAGTCGCGTCGAGACAGGCGAGTCATAATGAATCAGTCGCGTCGAGACAGGCGAGTCATAATGAATCAGTCGCGTCGAGACAGGCGAGTCATAATGAATCAGTCGCGTCGAGACAGGCGAGTCATAATGAATCAGTCGCGTCGAGACAGGCGAGTCATAATGAATCAGTCGCGTCGAGACAGGCGAGTCATAATGAATCAGTCGCGTCGAGACAGGCGAGTCATAATGAATCAGTCGCGTCGAGACAGGCGAGTCATAATGAATCAGTCGCGTCGAGACAGGCGAGTCATAATGAATCAGTCGCGTCGAGACAGGCGAGTCATAATGAATCAGTCGCGTCGAGACAGGCGAGTCATAATGAATCAGTCGCGTCGAGACAGGCGAGTCATAATGAATCAGTCGCGTCGAGACAGGCGAGTCATAATGAATCAGTCGCGTCGAGACAGGCGAGTCATAATGAATCAGTCGCGTCGAGACAGGCGAGTCATAATGAATCAGTCGCGTCGAGACAGGCGAGTCATAATGAATCAGTCGCGTCGAGACAGGCGAGTCATAATGAATCAGTAGCGTCGAGACAGGCGAGTCATAATGAATCAGTAGCGACGAGACAGGCGAGTCATAATGAATCAGTAGCGACGAGACAGGCGAGTCATAATGAATCAGTAGCGACGAGACAGGCGAGTCATAATGAATCAGTAGCGACGAGACAGGCGAGTCATAATGAATCAGTAGCGACGAGACAGGCGAGTCATAATGAATCAGTAGTGACGAGACAGGCGAGTCATAATGAATCAGTAGTGACGAGACAGGCGAGTCATAATGAATCAGTAGTGACGAGACAGGCGAGTCATAATGAATCAGTAGTGACGAGACAGGCGAGTCATAATGAATCAGTAGTGACGAGACAGGCGAGTCATAATGAATCAGTAGTGACGAGACAGGCGAGTCATAATGAATCAGTAGTGACGAGACAGGCGAGTCATAATGAATCAGTAGTGACGAGACAGGCGAGTCATAATGAATCAGTAGCGTCGAGACAGGCGAGTCATAATGAATCAGTAGCGACGAGACAGGCGAGTCATAATGAATCAGTAGCGACGAGACAGGCGAGTCATAATGAATCAGTAGCGACGAGACAGGCGAGTCATAATGAATCAGTAGCGACGAGACAGGCGAGTCATAATGAATCAGTAGTGATGAGACAGGCAAGTCAGAGAGAATCAGTAGTGATGAGACAGGTGAGTCATAATGAATCAGTCGTGTGTTTAGTCTCACCATGAAGTTCCTGATAGATCTGTGGAAGACAGTTCCGTCGTAGTAACCCTTCTTACACAGCTTGGTGAAGTTCTCTCCTGCTTTAGGAACCTGGGCGAGAGAGCAGGAGTTTTTAAAACCACAGTCCTGTACGAGACAAAGTTAAAGACCTGTCCTGTGTCACTCCACATCATATTTCCAGAAGGCTTGTTAATGGCCCCCATGACAGGGTCTAGGACTAATGGTTCAGTACCACTACGCCTTGGCTGGTTCAGTGAGACAGGGTCTAGGTCTGCTGGTTCAGTACCACTACGTCTTAGCTGGTTCAGTGTGACAGGGTCTAGGTCTGTTGGTTCAGTACCACTACGTCTTGGCTGGTTCAGTGAGACAGGGTCTAGGACTAATGGTTCAGTACCACTACTCCTTGGCTGGTTCAGTGAGACAGGGTCTAGGACTAATGGTTCAGTACCACTACGCCTTGGCTGGTTCAGTGAGACAGGGTCTAGGTCTGCTGGTTCAGTACCACTACGCCTTGGCTGGTTCAGTGAGACAGGGTCTAGGTCTGCTGGTTCAGTACCACTACGTCTTGGCTGGTTCAGTGTGACAGGGTCTAGGTCTGTTGGTTCAGTGCCACTACGCCTTGGCTGGTTCAGTGCCACTACGCCTTGGCTGGTTCAGTGTGACAGGGTCTAGGTCTGCTGGTTCAGTGCCACTACGCCTTGGCTGGTTCAGTGCCACTACGCCTTGGCTGGTTCAGTGTGACAGGGTCTAGGTCTGCTAGTTCAGTGCCACTACGCCTTGGCTGGTTCAGTGAGACAGGGTCTAGGTCTGCTGGTTCAGTACCACTACGTCTTGGCTGGTTCAGTGTGACAGGGTCTAGGTCTGTTGGTTCAGTACCACTACGTCTTGGCTGGTTCAGTGCCACTACGCCTTGGCTGGTTCAGTGCCACTACGCCTTGGCTGGTTCAGTGCCACTACGCCTTGGCTGGTTCAGTGCCACTACGCCTTGGCTGGTTCAGTGCCACTACGCCTTGGCTGGTTCAGTGCCACTACGCCTTGGCTGGTTCAGTGTGACAGGGTCTAGGTCTGCTAGTTCAGTGCCACTACGCCTTGGCTGGTTCAGTGAGACAGGGTCTAGGTCTGCTGGTTCAGTACCACTACGTCTTGGCTGGTTCAGTGAGACAGGGTCTAGGTCTGCTGGTTCAGTGTGACAGGGTCTAGGTCTGTTGGTTCAGTACCACTACGTCTTGGCTGGTTCAGTGAGACAGGGTCTAGGTCTGCTGGTTCAGTACCACTACGTCTTGGCTGGTTCAGTGTGACAGGGTCTAGGTCTGTTGGTTCATTGCCACTACGCCTTGGCTGGTTCAGTGTGACAGGGTCTAGGTCTGCTGGTTCAGTGAGACAGGGTCTAGGTCTGCTGGTTCAGTGAGACAGGGTCTAGGTCTGCTGGTTCAGTGAGACAGGGTCTAGGTCTGCTGGTTCAGTGAGACAGGGTCTAGGTCTGCTGGTTCAGTGAGACAGGGTCTAGGTCTGCTGGTTCAGTGAGACAGGGTCTTGGCTGGTTCAGTGAGACAGGGTCTAGGTCTGCTGGTTCAGTGAGACAGGGTCTAGGTCTGTTGGTTCAGTGCCACTACGCCTTGGCTGGTTCAGAGAGACAGGGTCTAGGTCTGCTGGTTCAGTGTGACAGGGTCTAGGTCTGCTGGTTCAGTGCCACTACGCCTTGGCTGGTTCAGTGAGACAGGGTCTAGGTCTGTTGGTTCAGTACCACTACGTCTTGGCTGGTTCAGTGTGACAGGGTCTGGGTCTGCTGGTTCAGTGAGACAGGGTCTAGGTCTGCTGGTTCAGTACCACTGCGTCTTGGCTGGTTCAGTGTGACAGGGTCTAGGACTGCTGGTTCAGTACCACTACGTCTTGGCTGGTTCAGTGAGACAGGGTCTAGGTCTGCTGGTTCAGTACCACTACGTCTTGGCTCCTCGTTCAGTGAGACAGGGTCTCGGTCTGCTGGTTCAGTACCACTACGTCTTGGCTGGTTCAGTGTGACAGGGTCTAGGTCTGTTGGCTCAGTACCACTACGTCTTGGCTGGTTCAGTGAGACAGGGTCTAGGTCTGCTGGTTCAGTGAGACAGGGTCTTGGCTGGTTCAGTGAGACAGGGTCTAGGTCTGCTGGTTCAGTGAGACAGGGTCTAGGTCTGCTGGTTCAGTGAGACAGGGTCTTGGCTGGTTCAGTGAGACAGGGTCTAGGTCTGCTGGTTCAGTGAGACAGGGTCTAGGTCTGTTGGTTCAGTGCCACTACGCCTTGGCTGGTTCAGAGAGACAGGGTCTAGGTCTGCTGGTTCAGTGTGACAGGGTCTAGGTCTGCTGGTTCAGTGCCACTACGCCTTGGCTGGTTCAGTGAGACAGGGTCTAGGTCTGTTGGTTCAGTACCACTACGTCTTGGCTGGTTCAGTGTGACAGGGTCTGGGTCTGCTGGTTCAGTGAGACAGGGTCTAGGTCTGCTGGTTCAGTACCACTGCGTCTTGGCTGGTTCAGTGTGACAGGGTCTAGGACTGCTGGTTCAGTACCACTACGTCTTGGCTGGTTCAGTGAGACAGGGTCTAGGTCTGCTGGTTCAGTACCACTACGTCTTGGCTCCTCGTTCAGTGAGACAGGGTCTCGGTCTGCTGGTTCAGTACCACTACGTCTTGGCTGGTTCAGTGTGACAGGGTCTAGGTCTGTTGGCTCAGTACCACTACGTCTTGGCTGGTTCAGTGAGACAGGGTCTAGGTCTGCTGGTTCAGTGAGACAGGGTCTAGGTCTGCTGGTTCAGTACCACTACGTCTTGGCTGGTTCAGTGAGACAGGGTCTAGGTCTGCTGGTTCAGTACCACTACGTCTTGGCTGGTTCAGTGAGACAGGGTCTAGGTCTGCTGGTTCAGTGAGACAGGGTCTAGGTCTACTGGTTCAGTACCACTACGTCTTGGCTCCTCGTTCAGTGAGACAGGGTCTAGGTCTGCTGGTTCAGTGAGACATGGTCTAGGTCTGCTGGTTCTGTGAGACAGGGTCTAGGTCTGCTGGTTCAGTGAGACAGGGTCTAGGTCTGCTGGTTCAGTAACACTACATCTTGGCTGGTTCAGTGAGACAGGGTCTAGGTCTGCTGGTTCAGTAACACTACATCTTGGCTGGTTCAGTGAGACAGGGTCTAAGTCTGCTGGTTCAGTACCACTACGTCTTAGCTGGTTCAGTGTGACAGGGTCTAGGACTGCTGGTTCAGTACCACTATGTCTTGGCTGGTTCAGTGAGACAGGGTCTAGGTCTGCTGGTTCAGTGTGACAGGGTCTAGGTCTGCTGGTTCAGTACCACTACGCCTTGGCTGGTTCAGTGTGACAGGGTCTTGGTCTACTGGTTCAGTGTGACAGGGTCTAGGTCCGCTAGTTCAGTGCCACTACGCCTCGGCTGGTTCAGTGTGACAGGGTCTAGGTCTGCTGGTTCAGTGAGACATGGTCTAGGACTGCTGGTTCAGTGTGACAGGGTCTAGGTCTGCTAGTTCAGTGCCACTACGCCTCGGCTGGTTCAGTGTGACAGGGTCTTGGTCTGCTGGTTCAGTACCATTACGCCTTGGCTGGTTCAGTGTGACAGGGTCTTGGCTCCTCGCTCAGTGAGACAGGGTCTAGGTCTGCTGGTTCAGTACCACTACGTCTTGGCTGGTTCAGTACCACTACGTCTCGGCTCCTGGTTCAGTACCACTACGTCTTGGCTCCTCGTTCAGTACCACTACGTCTTGGCTCCTCGTTCAGTACCACTACGTCTTGGCTCCTCGTTCAGTACCACTACGTCTTGGCTCCTCGTTCAGTACCACTACGTCTTGGCTCCTCGTTCAGTACCACTACGTCTTGGCTCCTCGTTCAGTACCACTACGTCTTGGCTCCTCGTTCAGTACCACTACGTCTTGGCTCCTCGTTCAGTGAGGTCGTAGGCGCCCACAAAGTTCTGGCAGTGCCTTCATCGTGTTGTGTGGCTGGTGATACGAGCCAATCCCGGTGACTGACCAATAGGAACACGGCTGGCACACAATAATACGATTATTCTGAATAGAATGGTTTCTATAATAGTTGGATTATGAGGGAAAACCATGCATGGAGGGAGGAGGAGAGAGAGAAAGCGAGAGGGTTGGAGGGAGGAGGAGAGCGAGAGGGATGGAGGGAGGAGGAGAGCGAGAGGGATGGAGGGAGGAGGAGAGCGAGAGGGATGGAGGGAGGAGGAGAGAGAGGGGGATGAGGACAGAGAGAGAGAGGGGGATGAGGACAGAGAGAGAGAGGGGGATGAGGACAGAGAGAGAGAGGGGGATGAGGACAGAGAGAGAGAGGGGATGAGGACAGAGAGAGAGAGGGGATGAGGACAGAGAGAGAGAGGGGGATGAGGACAGAGAGAGAGAGGGGGATGAGGACAGAGAGAGAGAGGGGGATGAGGACAGAGAGAGAGAGGGGGATGAGGACAGAGAGAGAGAGGGGATGAGGACAGAGAGAGAGAGGGGATGAGGACAGAGAGAGAGAGGGGATGAGGACAGAGAGAGAGGGATGAGGACAGAGAGAGGGGGATGAGGACAGAGAGAGGGGGATGAGGACAGAGAGAGAGGGATGAGGACAGAGAGAGAGGGGGATGAGGACAGAGAGAGAGGGGGATGAGGACAGAGAGAGGGGGATGAGGACAGAGAGATGAGGACAGAGAGAGGGATGAGGACAGAAAGAGGGAGGAGAAAGGGGGGGTTGGAAGAGGAGAATAGGGAAATGGAACACACTATCCCACCATAGCAAGAGCCATGTTCGACCAAAGCACGAAGGACCACACACCTTGTCACAGTACAGCTCCAGGTTGATGTCTCCCTTGTTGGTGTGGAGGCGAACATAGCCTTTCTTCTTCACATAGGAATAACGCACCGTGTCGTCTGAGATGGCATCTACAACAACCAGAGAAAACATCATGTGTTCCTCAAACACAGACATGTTGCTGAGCTGTTCTCTGTGTGGAGAGACTACTAACCCGCAGTGTGTTGTTACCAGAGACTACTAACCCGCAGTGTGTTGTTACCAGAGACTACTAACCCGCAGTGTGTTGTTACCAGAGACTACTAACCCGCAGTGTGTTGTTACCAGAGACTACTAACCCGCAGTGTGTTGTTACCAGAGACTACTAACCCGCAGTGTGTTGTTACCAGAGACTACTAACCCGCAGTGCGTTGTTACCAGAGACTACTAACCCGCAGTGCGTTGTTACCAGAGACTACTAACCCGCAGTGCGTTGTTACCAGAGACTACTAACCCAGTGTGTTGTTACCAGAGACTACTAACCCGCAGTGTGTTGTTACCAGAGACTACTAACCCGCAGTGTGTTGTTACCAGAGACTACTAACCCAGTGTGTTGTTACCAGAGACTACTAACCCGCAGTGTGTTGTTACCAGAGACTACTAACCCGCAGTGTGTTGTTACCAGAGACTACTAACCCGCAGTGTGTTGTTACCAGAGACTACTAACCCCCAGTGTGTTGTTACCAGAGACTACTAACCCGCAGTGTGTTGTTACCAGAGACTACTAACCCGCAGTGTGTTGTTACCAGAGACTACTAACCCGCAGTGTGTTGTTACCAGAGACTACTAACCCGCAGTGTGTTGTTACCAGAGACTACTAACCCGCAGTGTGTTGTTACCAGAGACTACTAACCCGCAGTGCGTTGTTACCAGAGACTACTAACCCGCAGTGCGTTGTTACCAGAGACTACTAACCCGCAGTGCGTTGTTACCAGAGACTACTAACCCCCAGTGTGTTGTTACCAGAGACTACTAACCCCCAGTGTGTTGTTACCAGAGACTACTAACCCGCAGTGTGTTGTTACCAGAGACTACTAACCCGCAGTGTGTTGTTACCAGAGACTACTAACCCGCAGTGTGTTGTTACCAGAGACTACTAACCCGCAGTGTGTTGTTACCAGAGACTACTAACCCGCAGTGTGTTGTTACCAGAGACTACTAACCCGCAGTGTGTTGTTACCAGAGACTACTAACCCGCAGTGCGTTGTTACCAGAGACTACTAACCCCCAGTGTGTTACCAGAGACTACTAACCCGCAGTGTGTTACCAGAGACTACTAACCCGCAGTGCGTTGTTACCAGAGACTACTAACCCGCAGTGTGTTGTTACCAGAGACTACTAACCCGCAGTGCGTTGTTACCAGAGACTACTAACCCGCAGTGCGTTGTTACCAGAGACTACTAACCCGCAGTGCGTTGTTACCAGAGACTACTAACCCGCAGTGCGTTGTTACCAGAGACTACTAACCCGCAGTGCGTTGTTACCAGAGACTACTAACCCGCAGTGCGTTGTTACCAGAGACTACTAACCCGCAGTGCGTTGTTACCAGAGACTACTAACCCGCAGTGTGTTGTTACCAGAGACTACTAACCCGCAGTGTGTTGTTACCAGAGACTACTAACCCAGTGTGTTGTTACCAGAGACTACTAACCCCCAGTGCGTTGTTACCAGAGACTACTAACCCCCAGTGCGTTGTTACCAGAGACTACTAACCCCCAGTGTGTTGTTACCAGAGACTACTAACCCCCAGTGTGTTGTTACCAGAGACTACTAACCCCCAGTGTGTTGTTACCAGAGACTACTAACCCAGTGTGTTGTTACCAGAGACTACTAACCCCCAGTGTGTTGTTACCAGAGACTACTAACCCCCAGTGTGTTGTTACCAGAGACTACTAACCCAGTGTGTTGTTACCAGAGACTACTAACCCGCAGTGTGTTGTTACCAGAGACTACTAACCCAGTGTGTTGTTACCAGAGACTACTAACCCGCAGTGCGTTGTTACCAGAGACTACTAACCCCCAGTGCGTTGTTACCAGAGACTACTAACCCCCAGTGCGTTGTTACCAGAGACTACTAACCCAGTGTGTTGTTACCAGAGACTACTAACCCGCAGTGCGTTGTTACCAGAGACTACTAACCCAGTGTGTTGTTACCAGAGACTACTAACCCGCAGTGCGTTGTTACCAGAGACTACTAACCCGCAGTGCGTTGTTACCAGAGACTACTAACCCGCAGTGCGTTGTTACCAGAGACTACTAACCCGCAGTGCGTTGTTACCAGAGACTACTAACCCGCAGTGCGTTGTTACCAGAGACTACTAACCCGCAGTGTGTTGTTACCAGAGACTACTAACCCGCAGTGTGTTGTTACCAGAGACTACTAACCCGCAGTGTGTTGTTACCAGAGACTACTAACCCGCAGTGCGTTGTTACCAGAGACTACTAACCCGCAGTGCGTTGTTACCAGAGACTACTAACCCGCAGTGCGTTGTTACCAGAGACTACTAACCCGCAGTGCGTTGTTACCAGAGACCAGAGACTACTAACCCGCAGTGCGTTGTTACCCCAGAGACTACTAACCCGCAGTGCGTTGTTACCAGAGACTACTAACCCGCAGTGTGTTGTTACCAGAGACTACTAACCCGCAGTGCGTTGTTACCAGAGACTACTAACCCGCAGTGCGTTGTTACCAGAGACTACTAACCCGCAGTGTGTTGTTACCAGAGACTACTAACCCGCAGTGCGTTGTTACCAGAGACTACTAACCCGCAGTGTGTTGTTACCAGAGACTACTAACCCGCAGTGTGTTGTTACCAGAGACTACTAACCCGCAGTGTGTTGTTACCAGAGACTACTAACCCGCAGTGTGTTGTTACCAGAGACTACTAACCCGCAGTGTGTTGTTACCAGAGACTACTAACCCGCAGTGTGTTGTTACCAGAGACTACTAACCCGCAGTGTGTTGTTACCAGAGACTACTAACCCGCAGTGTGTTGTTACCAGAGACTACTAACCCGCAGTGTGTTGTTACCAGAGACTACTAACCCGCAGTGTGTTGTTACCAGAGACTACTAACCCGCAGTGTGTTGTTACCAGAGACTACTAACCCGCAGTGTGTTGTTACCAGAGACTACTAACCCGCAGTGTGTTGTTACCAGAGACTACTAACCCAGTGTGTTGTTACCAGAGACTACTAACCCAGTGTGTTGTTACCAGAGACTACTAACCCAGTGTGTTGTTACCAGAGACTACTAACCCAGTGTGTTGTTACCAGAGACTACTAACCCAGTGTGTTGTTACCAGAGACTACTAACCCAGTGTGTTGTTACCAGAGACTACTAACCCAGTGTGTTGTTACCAGAGACTACTAACCCAGTGTGTTGTTACCAGAGACTACTAACCCAGTGTGTTGTTACCAGAGACTACTAACCCAGTGTGTTGTTACCAGAGACTACTAACGCAGTGTGTTATCAGAGACTACTAACCCAGTGTGTTGTTACCAGAGACTACTAACCCAGTGTGTTGTTACCAGAGACTACTAACCCAGTGTGTTGTTAACAGAGACTACTAACCCAGTGTGTTGTTACCAGAGACTACTAACCCAGTGTGTTGTTACCAGAGACTACTAACCCAGTGTGTTACCAGAGACTACTAACGCAGTGTGTTACCAGAGACTACTAACCCAGTGTGTTACCAGAGACTACTAACCCAGTGTGTTACCAGAGACTACTAACCCAGTGTGTTACCAGAGACTACTAACCCAGTGTGTTGTTACCAGAGACTACTAACCCAGTGTGTTGTTACCAGAGACTACTAACCCAGTGTGTTGTTACCAGAGACTACTAACCCAGTGTGCTACCAGACTACTAACCCGCAGTGTGTTCGGTAGCAGGGGTCATGGCTGTGGAGGTGAAGGAAGCAGACACTCTGCCAGTAGAGTAATGAGCCTAGGGGAGGGAGAGAAAACAGTTAGTATCCTACACACTAAACCCTTAGCCCCTAGATACTCTGCCTGTAAACCCGAGGGAGGGAGGGAGGTGAGTCATTGGTCCTGTCAATAACACCTTGACACTGAACAGCTAGGCTCTACATCCCTACAGCTCTCCATCCCTGCAGCTCTCCATCCCTGCAGCTCTCCATCCCTGCAGCTCTCCATCCCTACATCCCTACAGCTCTACATCCCTACAGCTCTACATCCCTACAGCTCTACATCCCTGCAGCTCTACATCCCTACATCCCTGCAGCTCTACATCACTGCAGCTCTCCATCACTGCAGCTCTCCATCACTGCAGCTCTACAGCCCTGCAGCTCTCCATCCCTGCAGCTCTCCATCCCTGCAGCTCTCCATCCCTGCAGCTCTCCATCTCTACAGCCCTACAGCTCTACATCCCTGCAGCTCTACATGCCTGCAGCTCTACATCCCTGCAGCTCTACATCCCTCCATCCCTGCAGCTCTCCATCCCTGCAGCTCTCCATCCCTGCAGCTCTCCATCCCTGCAGCTCTCCATCCCTGCAGCTCTACATCCCTGCAGCTCTACATCCCTGCAGCTCTACATCCCTGCAGCTCTACATCCCTGCAGCTCTACATCCCTGCAGCTCTACATCCCTGCAGCTCTACATCCCTGCAGCTCTACATCCCTGCAGCTCTACATCCCTGCAGCTCTACATCCCTACATCCCTGCAGCTCTACATCCCTGCAGCTCTACATCCCTACATCCCTGCAGCTCTCCATCCCTGCAGCTCTACATCCCTGCAGCTCTACATCCCTGCAGCTCTACATCCCTGCAGCTCTACATCCCTGCAGCTCTACATCCCTGCAGCTCTACATCCCTACATCCCTGCAGCTCTCCATCCCTGCAGCTCTCCATCCCTGCAGCTCTCCATCCCTGCAGCTCTACAGCTCTATAGCCTTACAGCTCTACAGCTCTACAGCCCTACAGCCCTACAGCCCTACAGCTCATGGCCAACAGTAGTCCACTGCTCCCACTACCCAACATTCCTGTTTCCCAGAAGTAGGAAACGTCAGAACAGTGGGAATGTGGGAACGTCGCCTGGGCTGAGCAGTGACCTCTTAGAACGTTAACAACACCCAGACAGACTGACGTTACCATGGTGACTCCCCTCACACCAACATCTTTCAGCCCAGCCACCAATGAGGAAAACACTGACTAGCTACAGACTAGTCACTAGGTACTGACTAGCTACAGACTAGTCACTAGGTACTGACTAGCTACAGACTAGTCACTAGGTACTGACTAGCTACAGACTAGTCACTAGGTACTGACTAGGTACAGACTAGTCACTAGGTACTGACTAGGTACAGACTCAGAGAGGACAGTCTGGCTATAGAGACCGGTCGTCACAGACAAACCTGGCTGCCCAGAGAGGACAGTCTGGCTATAGAGACCGGTCATCACAGACAAACCTGGCTGCCCAGAGAGGACAGTCTGGCTGGCTATAGAGACCGGTCGTCACAAACAAATCTGGCTGCCCAGAGAGGACAGTCTGGCTATAGAGACCGGTCGTCACAGACAAACCTGGCTGCCCAGAAAGGACAGTCTGGCTATAGAGACCGGTCGTCACAGACAAACCTGGCTGCCCAGAGAGGACAGTCTGGCTATAGAGACCGGTCATCACAGACAAACCTGGCTGCCCAGAGAGGACAGTCTGGCTATAGAGACCGGTCGTCACAGACAAACCTGGCTGCCCAGAGAGGACAGTCTGGTTACAGAGACCTGTCGTCACAGACCAACCTGGCTGCCCAGAGAGGACAGTCTGGCTGCCCAGAGATGACAGTCTGGCTATAGAGACCGGTCGTCACAGACAAACCTGGCTGCCCAGAGAGGACAGTCTGGCTATAGAGACCGGTCGTCACTGAGCACAGTCTGGCTATAGAGACCGGTTGTCAGAGACAAACCTGGCTGCCCAGAGATGACAGTCTGGCTGCCCAGAGATGACAGTCTGGCTGCCCAGAGATGACAGTCTGGCTATAGAGACCGGTCGTCACAGAGCACAGTCTGGCTGCCCTCGGAGCAGTCTGTTTCCACTACTACTATCATTGATACCTTATGACAGACACAGACAGGACAGAGACAGACAGAACACAGACAGACAGACAGGACAGAGACAGACAGACAGGACAGAGACAGACAGACAGGACAGAGACAGACAGACCAGACAGGACAGACAGACAGGACAGACAGACAGGGGTCTGTGTCATCACCGCGTTAAGTTTGTCTGTCTTCTTGGCCTGTGGTTCCTTCATGGTGGAGGCCAGTAGAGCGTCTCCTTTATAATCCTTATAGAGCTCAGCCAGGGTCTCTCTGGTCTCCATGTTCGTACTGTTCAGGTGGTAACCAGGGTCCAGCTTAGCCTTCTCCTCATCTACACACAGCAAAAACATTGGAGTTTAGAAAAACAACTTCCTCCTCAACGCCATCTCAAACAGGAACATCCAGAGAGGTCCTTCCATCAAACATCTCCTACCCCCTACATAGTGCACTACTGTAGACCAGAGCCCTATGGCCCCCTATATAGTGCACTACTTTAGACCAGAACACTATGGCCCCCTACCCCCTACATAGTGCACTACTGTAGACCAGAGCCCTATGGCCCCCTACCCCCTACATAGTGCACTACTGTAGACCAGAGCCCTATGGCCCCCTACATAGTGCACTACTTTAGACCAGAGCCCTATGGCCCCCTACATAGTGCACTACTGTAGACCAGAGCCCTATGGCCCCCTACCCCCTACATAGTGCACTACTGTAGACCAGAGCCCTATGGCCCCCTACCCCCTACATAGTGCACTACTGTAGACCAGAGCCCTATGGCCCCCTACCCCCTATATAGTGCACTACTTTAGACCAGAGCCCTATGGGCCCCTACTTTAGACCAGAACCCTATGGCCCCCTACATAGTGCACTACTTTAGACCAGAGCCCTATGGCCCCCTACCCCCTATATAGTGTACTACTTTAGACCAGAGCCCTATGGCCCCCTACCCCCTATATAGTGCACTACTTTAGACCAGAGCCATATGGCCCCCTACCCCCTATATAGTGCACTACTTTAGACCAGAGCCCTATGGCCCCCTACCCCCTATATAGTGCACTACTTTAGACCAGAGCCCTATGGCCCCCTACCCCCTATATAGTGCACTACTTTAGACCAGAGCCCTATGGCCCCCTACCCTCTATATAGTGCACTACTTTAGACCAGAGCACTATGGCCCCCTACATAGTGCACTACTTTAGACCAGAGCCCTATGGCCCCCTACATAGCGCACTACTTTAGACCAGAGCACTATGGTCCCCTACATAGTGCACTACTTTAGACCAGAGCCCTATGGCCCCCTACATAGTGCACTACTTTAGACCAGAGCCCTATGGCCCCCTACATAGCACACTACTTTAGACCAGAGCACGATGGCCCCCTACATAGTGCACTACTTTAGACCAGAGCACTATGGGCCCCTACATAGCGCACTACTTTAGACCAGAGCACGATGGCCCCCTACCCTCTATATAGTGCACTACTTTAGACCAGAGCCCCATGGCCCCCTACATAGTGCACTACTTTAGACCAGAGCCCTATGGCCCCCTACATAGTGCACTACTTTAGACCAGAGCCCTATGGCCCCCTACATAGCGCACTACTTTAGACCAGAGCCCTATGGCCCCCTACATAGCGCACTACTTTAGACCAGAGCCCTATGGCCCCCTACCCTCTATATAGTGCACTACTTTAGACCAGAGCACTATGGCCCCCTACATAGTGCACTACTTTAGACCAGAACCGTATGGTGCAATAGATAGGGAATAGTTGACCATTTGGGACTCAGACCCAACAGTTACCCACCAGGGTCCAGTACTTTGAGGTTGTTCTTGACGTGGAAGAAGTCCGAGACATTGAACTTATCCAGGTTGGTTGGATCCTGTCGTGTAGAAACAAACACCAGAAAAGGTTAAGGACTCAGGACTACATTAACAACCTGAATCCTACATTTCCCATGATGCTTCATAGCAGGCTTCAGGCTCAGAACAGACACGATGTAGATCAGTAAACATCCATATTGAATACCTGCAGGGTGATGATGTCCTGTCTGGTGAAAGGTTCATCAGAGAGCAGGTCTCTGTAACTCTTCGTCTTGACGTTGAGCTGTTCCACAGCCTGAGGTAAAGACACTTCTTAGAAACGACGTGTGGAATCATCATCATCATCATCAGGTGGGTGCTAATTTAACCTTTAACCAGGCAAGTCAGTTAAGAACAAATTCTTATTTTCAATGACGGCCTAGGAACAGTGGGTTAACTGCCTGTTCAGGGGCAGAATGACAGATTCTAACCACTAGGCTACCTGCTGGTTACTAGTCCAAAGCTCTAACCACTAGGCTACCTGCTGGTTATTAGTCCAACACTAACCACTAGGCTACCTGCTGGTTACTAGTCCAACACTAACCACTAGGCTACCTGCTGGTTACTAGTCCAACACTCTAACCACTAGGCTACCTGCTGGTTACTAGTCCAACACTCTAACCACTAGGCTACCTGCTGGTTACTAGTCCAACACTCTAACCACTAGGCTACCTGCTGGTTACTAGTCCAACACACTAACCACTAGGCTACCTGCTGGTTACTAGTCCAACACTAACCACTAGTCTACCTGCTGGTTACTAGTCCAACACACTAACCACTAGGCTACCTGCTGGTTACTAGTCCAACACACTAACCACTAGTCTACCTGCTGGTTACTAGTCCAACACACTAACCACTAGTCTACCTGCTGGTTACTAGTCCAACACTAACCACTAGGCTACCTGCTGGTTACTAGTCCAACACTCTAACCACTAGGCTACCTGCTGGTTACTGGTCCAACACTCTAACCACTAGGCTACCTGCTGGTTACTGGTCCAACACTAACTACTAGGCTACCTGCTGGTTACTGGTCCAACACTCTAACCACTAGGCTACCTGCTGGTTACTGGCCCATCGCGCTAACCACTAGGCTACCTGCTGGTTACTGGTCCAACACTCTAACCACTAGGCTACCCGCTGGTTACTGGTCCAACACTCTAACCACTAGGCTACCTGCTGGTTACTGGCCCATCGCGCTAACCACTAGGCTACCTGCTGGTTACTAGTCCAACGCTCTAACCACTAGGCTACCTGCTGGTTACTAGTCCAACACTCTAACCACTAGGCTACATGCTGGTTACTAGTCCAACGCTCTAACCACTAGGCTACCTGCTGGTTACTAGTCCAACGCTCTAACCACTAGGTTACCTGCTGGTTACTAGTCCAACGATCTAACCACTAGGCTACCTGCTGGTTACTAGTCCAACGCTCTAACCACTAGGCTACCTGCTGGTTACTAGTCCAACACTAACCACTAGGCTACCTGCTGGTTACTGGTCCAACACTAACCACTAGGCTACCTGCCGCCCTCGTGTGTGTGTGTGTGTGTGTGTGTGTGTGTGTGTTAAAACCCCCCAGAATATCTTACCTCGTGAGAGAACACATTGCCAGTGAGCTTGTTGGTGACGATATGGGAGTTGTTTGTGAAGACTGTGTACAGGACGGGACAGTGGTATTTACCTGGCCAAATGAAAAAGCAGGGTCGTTACCATGACGCTCCTGTGGTCAGTTAGCAGTCTGGCCTACGATGACGGTCTTGTGGTCAGTTAGCAGTCTGTCCTACCATGACGGCCCCGTGGTCAGTTAGCAGTCTGTCCTACGATGACGGTCTTGTGGTCAGTTAGCAGTCTGTCCTACGATGACGGTCTTGTGGTCAGTTAGCAGTCTGTCCTACGATGACGGTCTTGTGGTCAGTTAGCAGTCTGTCCTACGATGACGGTCTTGTGGTCAGTTAGCAGTCTGTCCTACGATGACGACCCCGCGGTCAGTTAGCAGTCTGTCCTACCATGACGGCCCCGCGGTCAGTTAGCAGTCTGTCCTACGATGAATGCTTCTGTGGTCAGTTAGCAGTCTGTCCTACGATGACGGCCCTGTGGTCAGTTAGCAGTCTGTCCTACGATGACGGTCCTGCAGTCAGTTAGACTTGAGACTAAAGTTGGGAACGAAGGTCGTTCGGAACGCTTTGAATATCACTGAAAAACCTACCATCGTTGTTCTTGGCGAAGTTCAGCTTGATGAGGGACTTCGCTTCCAATTTCTGAGGGAGAAGAGAAGGAATGAGAATGTGCCTTTGAATGAAGAGATAAAAACGTCCAGTTTGAGTATTTGTTGGAGCTCGTTCCAGTCGCAAGCTGCAGTGAACTGAAAAGTGGAGCGACCCGGGGATGTGTTTGCTTTGAGGACCTTTAACAGAATGTGACTGGCAGAATGGGTGTTGTATGTGGAGGATGAGGGCTGCAGTAGATATCTCAGATAGGGGGGAGTGAGGCCTAAGAGGGTTTTATAAATAAGCATCAACCAGTGGGTCTTGTGACGGGTATACGGAGATGACCAGTTCACAGAGAGTATAGAGTGCAGTGATGTGTCCTATCTTATTTATCCGTTATTTTACCAGGTAAGTTGACTGAGAACACGTTCTCATTTGCAGCAACGACTTGGGGAATAGTTACAGGGGAGAGGAGGGGGATGTGGTCCTTCTGTAGCTCAGTTGGTAGAGCATGGCGCTTGTAACGCCAGGGTAGTGGGTTCGATCCCCGGGACCACCCATACGTAGAATGTATGCACACATGACTGTAAGTCGCTTTGGATAAAAGCGTCTGCTAAATGGCATATATTATTATTATATTATTATTATTATTATTATGAATGAGCCAATTGTAAGCTATAAGGAGAGTTGGTGGCACATCTGATGGCCGGATGGTACTGGCTCAAATTGATGATGAATTATTTATAAAGGAGCCAATTGGTTTTCTACCCTGAGTTGAAGAGGCAATGTTCTAATACATTTTAAAACACACAAGAGACCAGCAAAATGGACAGTGTGGAGCTGTACCAGGAACAGCGACCTCTAATGGTCAAATACGGGTACTTCATGGTAAATAATGCTGGCGACTAAAATGACTCATTTACTCTGAGTGGTTTAATAGACGCAGGAGTGGCTTCGGGACACGTTTCTGAATGTCCGTGTGTGGCCCAGCCAGAGCCCGGTCTTGAACCCGAGCGATCATATGTGGAGACCTGAGAATAGCTGTGCAGCGACACTCCCCATTCAACCTGACAGCTTGAGAGGATCTGCAGAGAAGAATGGGAGGAACTTCCCAAATACAGATGTGCCAAGCTGGTAGCATCAAACCCAAGAAGACTGGAGGCTGTAATTACTGCCAATGGTGCTTCAACAAAGTACTGAGTCAAGGGTCTGAATACTAACAGTTGAAGTAGGAAGTTTACGTACACTTGTGTTCGAGTCATTAAAACTCGTTTTTCAACCACTCCACGAATTTCTTGTTAACAAACTATAGTTTTGGCAAGTCGGTTAGGACATCTACTTTGTGCATGACACAAGTCATTTTTTTCCAACAATTGTTTACAGACAGATCATTTCACTTATAATTCACTGTATCACAATTCCAGTGGGTCAGAAGTTTATGTACACTAAGTTGACTGTGCCTTTAAATAGCTTGGAAAATTCCAGAAAAGTATGTCTTGGCTTTAGAAGTTTCTGATAGGCTAATTGACATCATTTGAGTCAATTGGAGGTGTACCTGTGGATGTATTTCAAGGCCTACCTTCAAACTCAGTGCCTTTTTGCTTGACATCATGGGAAAAATCAACAGAAATCAGCCAAGAACTCTCTGGTTCATCCTTGGGAATAAGTTGGAGACCTCCACAAGTCTGGTTCATCCTTGGGAGCAATTTCCAAACGCCTGAAGGTACCACGTTCATCTGTACAAACAATAGTACGCAAGTATAAACACCATGGGACCACACAGCCGTCATACCGCTCAGGAAGGAGACGCATTCTGTCGCCTAGAGATGAACGTGCTTTGGTGCAAATCAATCCCAGAACAGCAAAGGACCTTGTGAAGATGTTGGAGGAAACAGGTACAAAAGTATCTAAATCCACAGTAAAACGAGTCCTATATCGACATAACCTGAAAGGCAGCTCAGCAAGGAAGAAGCCACTGCTCCAAAACAGCCATGGTCTGATGAAACAAATATAGAACTGTTTGGCCATAATCACCATCGTTATGTTTGGAGGAAAAATAGGGAGGCTTGCAAGCCGAAGACCACCATCCAAACCGTGAAGTACGGGGGTGGCAGCATCATGTTGTGGGGGTGCTTTGCTTCAGGAGGGACTGGTGCACTTCTCTAAATAGATGGCTCATGAGATAGGAAAATGATGTGGATATATTGAAGCAACATCTCAAGACATCAGTTGGTCCAAATGGGTCTTCCAAATGGACAATGACCCCAAAGAAACTACCAAAGTTGTGGCAAAGTGGCTAAGGGACAACAAAGTCAAGGTATTGGAGTGGCCATCACAAAGCCCTGACCTCAATCCTATAGAACATTTGTGGGCAGAAGTGAAAAAGCATGTGTGAGAAAGGAGGCCTACAAACCTGACTCAGTTACACCAACTCTGCCAGGAGGAAGTGGGCCAAAATTCATCCAACTTACTGTGGAAGGCTAACCGAAACGTTTGACCCAAGTTAAACAATTTAAAGGTAATGCTACCAAATACTAATTGAGTGTTTGTAAACTTCTGACCCACTGGGAATGTGATGAAAGAAAAGATTATCTACTATTATGACATTTCACATTTTTTAAATAAAGTGGTGATCCTAACTGACCTAAGACAAGGATTTTCTACATTTCAGGAATTGTGAAAAATGTAGTTTAAATGTATTTGGCTAAGGTGTATGTAAACGTACATACAGTTGGGTCCATTTGATACAACTTACCCATTAGAAGAAATAAGTTTGGTCCAAATTGGATGTTGGATATAATATTGAATACTATCCAAATACTATAATTATTTTTTAAATGCCAATTTGGGTGCAAAACCTTAATTGATCAGAGATCACATTAAGATGTTTACAAAATAATGCTTCAGAAATTATAATTATCTGTTCCTAACTACAGAAACGATTTCAGAACAGGCTCAGATGGTGGAAGCTGGGATAAACAACCACAGCCTCAGCAGGACTAGTCCAGACGTATCTAGAACAGGGATAAACAACCACAGCCTCAGCAGGACTAGTCCAGACGTATCCAGAACAGGGATAAACAACCACAGCCTCAGCAGGACTAGTCCAGACGTATCTAGAACAGGGATAAACAACCTCAGCCTCAGCAGGACTAGTCCAGACGTATCCAGAACAGGGATAAACAACCACAGCCTCAGCAGGACTAGTCCAGACGTATCTAGAACAGGGATAAACAACCTCAGCCTCAGCAGGACTAGTCCAGACGTATCTAGAACAGGG
Source organism: Oncorhynchus keta (assembly GCF_023373465.1). NCBI lineage: Eukaryota > Metazoa > Chordata > Actinopteri > Salmoniformes > Salmonidae > Oncorhynchus > Oncorhynchus keta. The sequence continues at coordinate 48,456,008 of NC_068445.1, read as the reverse complement.
ATAAACAACCACAGCCTCAGCAGGACTAGTCCAGACGTATCTAGAACAGGGATAAACAACCACAGCCTCAGCAGGACTAGTCCAGACGTATCTAGAACAGGGATAAACAACCACAGCCTCAGCAGGACTAGTCCAGAAGTATCTAGAACAGGGATAAACAACCACAGCAGGACTAGTCCAGACGTATCTAGAACAGATGGTGGAAGCTGGGATAAACAACCACAGCCTCAGCAGGACTAGTCCAGACGTATCTAGAACAGGGATAAACAACCACAGCCTCAGCAGGACTAGTCCAGACGTATCTAGAACAGGGATAGACAACCACAGCCTCAGCAGGACTAGTCCAGACGTATCTAGAACAGGGATAAACAACCACAGCCTCAGCAGGACTAGTCCAGACCTATCTAGAACAGGGATAAACAACCACAGCCTCAGCAGGACTAGTCCAGACCTATCTAGAACAGGGATAAACAACCACAGCCTCAGCAGGACTAGTCCAGAAGTATCTAGAACAGGGATAAACAACCACAGCCTCAGCAGGACTAGTCCAGACGTATCCAGAACAGGGATAGACAACCACAGCCTCAGCAGGACTAGTCCAGAAGTATCTAGAACAGGGATAGACAACCACAGGTACAGTAGGATTTGGTTCCAACTTGGCACCACACCTGACCAACTGAGCTAATTGATCAGTTCAATGATTGTCTTAATTAATTCAATACGCCTGGTTTTCCAGCACGTCTCATCTATCAGTTGGTGCACGTGTAATTATTATTATTATTATTATTATTATTATTATTATTATTATTAGAAACCTGTCATGGCGTGACCTGGACATGTGTTTTATCCACCAAGTTGAAACTCAGTTACTTTAATTGAGGAAAGAATGGTAGCTGGTGTGCTAGGGGGTGGCTTCCCTGTAAAGTCCACATGGGAAGACATGCACTCAGCCAGAGAAGAAGAGGCCAAGCCAGAGGTTTCACTCTATAACCTAAATCTGTCCAAAATGAGTCCAATTCGTTACTATGGGCTTATTTTGGACCGAAGCTTGTCGCCTTCCCGCCTTTGGGACAATGACTCTGATCGTTGGGACGGAGTCATGAGCATCTTGTCATTATATACAGATCTCTGACTCAGACGACCGTCACAATATGCTGTGGAGGTTGACTCCCTCCAGTGGCTGGGAGAGGTACTGTCATGCTTAAAATATTATATTTCTTAGACCTGCCAGGAACAATCCTGTTGTGGATGGTTGACTACTTACCTCTCCAGAGATGGGATTGGTGCCAAACTTCTTTATCCAAGGAACGATGCTCCTAAAAGCACAGGACACAGAAGGGGGTTGGTCAACAATACAGGCTGGTTTATACTTACTCTACGTAAGAATGCTTAGCAAAATGGTGATCCTGCGTCGAGATAAATCGAGGGGCTGTTCACGCCTGCGTGGGTTTTGCTACTCAACGGCATTTATGCGTAGCTTCTTGTACTTCTGTCATACGTACATACGTTGGTTATAGACCAGGCTTCAAAATGACAGTACTATTACAGATTTCAGCTTCCCTTTTCCATCAGTAAACAACCTTCCAGACTAAACCAACCAGGGTATATCATAGAACTACATATAGATCTCTACTCACAGCAGGTCAAAGACGATTCCCTCGGGAGTGCACATGGGATATTCAAACGGCTGCAGAGACAAGCTGAAATGGGACAGGGGTAAGATTACTGAGTACACACAATTAAAATGTAGCGTCACTGCAAAGACCTTACATTCAACACTAAGGTCTTTTTGCCTCTTACAAACTGTACTTTAGCTCAGGACTGGTGAAATGATGTCTTACCTGCAATGGTCGAATGGAAGACGTCGAAAATTTGACTTTGGAATTTCTTAAAGATATACATTTTTTTTTAAAAAGGACAGAATGCATCAACATTGTTAGTGAAGAACTGTTCCTAATCATCAACATGATTCAGTATGTTTAGTAGTGAACAACTGGGTTCTACTCCGCCTCTTAAGGGACAATAGCAAAGAATCCTACCTGATCTTTTCCCTCCATAGAAATGGGTGTACTCAGCACATGTGATGTACCTGGAGACAAAATGACAAGAAACAAACCGTGACAGTCCTTGAACATTAGAAACAGGATAAAAACTCAAACTCATCAAACTCAAGTGGAAAACTTGGTTAGATGGCAACATGTTCAGAAAACAACATTAAGTCAATGATCCAGCATGGCTAGCATACACACAGGCATGGCTAGCATACACACAGGCATGGCTAGCATACACACAGGCATGGCTAGCATACACACAGGCATGGCTAGCATACACACAGGCATGGCTAGCATACACACAGGCATGGCTAGCATACACACAGGCATGGCTAGCATACACACAGGCATGGCTAGCATACACACAGGCATGGCTAGTATACACACAGGCATGGCTAGCATACACACAGGCATGGCTAGCATACACACAGGCATGGCTAGCATACACACAGGCATGGCTAGCATACACACAGGCATGGCTAGCATACACACAGGCATGGCTAGCATACACACAGGCATGGCTAGCATACACACAGGCATGGCTAGCATACACACAGGCATGGCTAGCACACACACAGGCTAAAGTTACAAAACGCTGACAAAGTTCTCCCTATCACAAATTAAACCCTACCTAAAAGTTTTGATGACGGTCTGTCAAGCGGATTTAAATTGAATAAAATTTGGGCAAATAATAAATAGTTAGCAAAAGCTAGGTAGTTACTAGCTAGCACCAATTATTATATTGCTAGCACCAATTATTATATTGCTAGCACCAATTATTATATTGACATGTCCTCAACGATTGAAGGCAGGCGACATCGGGTGGGAACCATTCTAGCCAATTAATCCTTATCTTAATTAGCACTTAAAATTAGGGCCAAATTCGAATTAGGGTTCAAATGGAGTGGAAACCTGGAAATCTGGGGCCAACGTCACAACTGGTGCCAAGCTCGACCAGAATTCAGTCTGGTGACAACATGAAGTTAAGGCCACCAAGAGTAGAGAAGACATGATGAAGAATAAAATCCCAGATAGAAGTGGGTCTTGCAATTATAATATTGACAAAGTTCCAGTGAAACTTTCTGCTTTTCATCGGCAGGTTCTCTTGTCATGGTCCTTAATTTATAAACACAATTTTTCTCCGTACAGATATTATATATGGAATAATTGGGATATATTGTCTAAAATATTGTCTCTGTTTTTAGAATATTGGTTCCAAAATAATATCCTATTGGTGAGTCAACTGGTAAATGCAGAGGGTCTTTTACTCAGTTATAAAGAATTCTTATCACTTTACAAGGTCCCTGTAACACCTAAAGATTTTGCAATTGTTTTAGATGCCATTCCCTCAGGTGTTGCTATGTTATTCAGGAACGTGTCAAGCCCTGACCCTCAGAGCCTACCTTCTATTGACCCTGTTGACTCATCAGTAGGAAAGACCTGACCCTCAGAGCCTACCTTCTATTGACACTGTTGACTCATCAGTAGGAAAGACCTGACCCTCAGAGCCTACCTTCTGTTGACCCTGTTGACTCATCAGTAGGAAAGACCTGACCCTCAGAGCCTACCTTCTATTGACCCTGTTGACTCATCAGTAGGAAAGACCTGACCCTCAGAGCCTACCTTCTGTTGACTCATCAGTAGGAAAGACCTGACCCTCAGAGCCTACCTTCTATTGACCCTGTTGACTCATCAGTAGGAAAGACCTGACCCTCAGAGCCTACCTTCTGTTGACCCTGTTGACTCATCAGTAGGAAAGACCTGACCCTCAGAGCCTACCTTCTGTTGACCCTGTTGACTCATCAGTAGGAAAGACCTGACCCTCAGAGCCTACCTTCTGTTGACCCTGTTGACTCATCAGTAGGAAAGACCTGACCCTCAGAGCCTACCTTCTGTTGACCCTGTTGTCTCATCAGTAGGAAAGACCTGACCCTCAGAGCCTACCTTCTATTGACCCTGTTGACTCATCAGTAGGAAAGACCTGACCCTCAGAGCCTACCTTCTGTTGACCCTGTTGACTCATCAGTAGGAAAGACCTGACCCTCAGAGCCTACCTTCTGTTGACCCTGTTGACTCATCAGTAGGAAAGACCTGACCCTCAGAGCCTACCTTCTATTGACCCTGTTGACTCATCAGTAGGAAAGACCTGACCCTCAGAGCCTACCTTCTATTGACCCTGTTGACTCATCAGTAGGAAAGACCTGACCCTCAGAGCCTACCTTCTATTGACCCTGTTGACTCATCAGTAGGAAAGACCTGACCCTCAGAGCCGACCTTCTATTTACCCTGTTGACTCATCAGTAGGAAAGACCTGACCCTCAGAGCCTACCTTCTGTTGACTCATCAGTAGGAAAGACCTGACCCTCAGAGCCTACCTTCTGTTGACTCATCAGTAGGAAAGACCTGACCCTCAGAGCCGACCTTCTATTGACCCTGTTGACTCATCAGTAGGAAAGACCTGACCCCCAGAGCCTACCTTCTATTGACCCTGTTGACTCATCAGTAGGAAAGACCTGACCCTCAGAGCCGACCTTCTATTGACCCTGTTGACTCATCAGTAGGAAAGACCTGACCCTCAGAGCCTACCTTCTATTGACCCTTTTGACTCATCAGTAGGAAAGACCTGACCCTCAGAGCCTACCTTCTGTTGACCCTGTTGACTCATCAGTAGGAAAGACCTGACCCTCAGAGCCTACCTTCTATTGACCCTGTTTACTCATCAGTAGGAAAGACCTGACCCTCAGAGCCTACCTTCTATTGACCCTGTTGACTCATCAGTAGGAAAGACCTGACCCTCAGAGCCGACCTTCTATTGACCCTGTTGACTCATCAGTAGGAAAGACCTGACCCTCAGAGCCTACCTTCTGTTGACCCTGTTGACTCATCAGTAGGAAAGACCTGACCCTCAGAGCCTACCTTCTGTTGACCCTGTTGACTCATCAGTAGGAAAGACCTGACCCTCAGAGCCGACCTTCTATTGACCCTGTTGACTCATCAGTAGGAAAGACCTGATCCTCAGAGCCTACCTTCTATTGACCCTGTTGACTCATCAGTAGGAAAGACCTGACCCTCAGAGCCTACCTTCTGTTGACCCTGTTGACTCATCAGTAGGAAAGACCTGACCCTCAGAGCCTACCTTCTGTTGACCCTGTTGACTCATCAGTAGGAAAGATTTGTTTCTCTTTTGGTCCATTCAACAACAGAGCGATACGATCCTTGTTTCAGCAGGATGTTGTATCTATACTTTATGTCATGCCTTATTGGAATGGATTTATTGATAATATCTGTTGGAAAAAAGTTTGGATGTTGCCACACACATACCTACTTGTTAACAAAATTAAGGAAGTTTCCTTTAAAATGATTCATAAATATTATCCTGCCAACCACTATATGAAGAAGTTTAAGGAAAACATCAACTCAAATTGCTCCTTTTGTAATGACCACCCAGAAACAGTTTTGCATCTTTTTTGGCATTGTATGCATGTAAGAAAACTGTGGCAAGACATCAGTAGGTTTATAATTGAACACATTTATGAAGATTTTACACTATTGTGGAGAGATGTACTGTTTGGATTCTTTACATAAAAATGATTACGCTTATTTCTATTGTATGTAATTAATTTAATTATTCTTTTTGGCCAAATTTCATATACACAAATGTAAATTTACAAACAGAAAACCACATTTTCGTATCCTACAAAAAGAAATGGAACTGTATTTTGACAAGGTTAAATGCCCTACTAACAAAAAAGCTGTTAGAATTGTAAGTATATGCATGTCCCTTAAGGTCCTTGTGTAATTGTAATGTGATATTGTACCCCCTAGCCCCGCCCCCAGCCCCGCCCCCAGCCCCGCCCCCAGCCCCGCCCCTAGCCCCCCCCCTAGCTCGATTGTCTATTGTTTGTAATTTATGTATGCTTGTGTTCCCTCATATGCTTTATGTATTGATTTGTTATTATTAAAAATAAAAATCGGTCTGGTGACGCCGTTGCTATGCAACCACCAGCTAGCTGACGGCACCGTGTTTAGCTAGCTAGCTCGTCTGGACTGGTTGCTGTTAGCTAGCATATGTGGTCCTTCTGTAGCTCAGTTGGTAGAGCATGGCGCTTGTAACGCCAGGGTAGTTGGTTCGATTCCCGGGACCACCCATACGTAGAATGTATGCACACATGACTGTAAGTTGCTTTGGATAAAAGCGTCTGCTAAATGGCATATTACTTACTATTACTTACTTATATGGACAAACAGTGCTCATACAGTAGTAAGACATGACACGAATTACCACCGGAAACTACATTCAACTTTTATGAGAAAACAGGTTGCCCTCGAATGTTATAGAGACCTAACGTTCAATAGCAAATCAGAGTTGAAACAAGCCAACTGGAATTGTAGCTGGCCAGGTCGTATTGAAAGCGACGTCATATCAAACCGTATATATTAAACGGCCAATACATTGGCATGGTAGGAATTACACGAGCGACGACGATAACCGTTTAGCAAGCTAAATACAAGGGTCCGAGTCTGTCTGGCACGACTATAGGGGACACGTTGGATACAACACGGCGAGAGGGTGAACATCATTCTTCAACATCTTACCAAGTTAGTTAGCGAAGCCAGCTGTAGTCACATATTGGCGACCGAGCAACAAAACCGGGTTGACTTCAAAGTGTCGATGGAAACGGGGCTTGAGAGGGGAGACGTGCGTTTGTGATCGACAGGCACAAATAAATCGTTTTTTCCCCTCCTCAGTTACCGGAATACCACGTGCGTCCACCTACATCTGTACATTTATAACAGCCTAAACATTAACTACGGAACGTAATCACCGATCAAATAACCCTCACGTAATTCAACAATGGCATAGACGTCCATACAACATCGTATCTTCCTCTCTGCTAGAGCAGATAGATAGCTAGCCGCTAATCTGTTTCTTTGCCCTCTGTTAGTGCAGTAACGTTATTTGGCTGGCTACTTTATCAAGCTTTTTGACGTTACATACTTGAAAATATTATATTCAGAACTTACATTTTATCCTTCTGATGTTGACGCTTCCCCATTTTGATTGAGGTGTTAATAAATTACTATTAAACTTATTTCATAAACTATGTCGCTAGCGAGACAAAATATCAAAATAGACTTCGTCGTTTGACTAAACCGGAAGTTTTGAATTGTATTCGAGTTTGCGGAAGTACCATAGATATAGAGAGGCAGGATCTATCACAGATAGAACAATGAGACAGATATTTTACCGGATGTATAAATATGAAGCATCCACTTGGCGTTTCCACTCATTACCAAATATGGTAGTGAGAGGAAGCCCAATACCCGGCAGTTTGAGAGGATTATTTGGTTTATTTTTTGTTACAAACTGGCTTTTGGAAGAAATTATTCGATGAAGCATTAGATCTCAAAACAGTTTTCTGTTCCCAAAACTACAATATGTTATGAACAGAGTGTAGGTTTTGTAGACTTTTCCCTTTGCAAAAGTTTTTTAATTTTTTTTTTATTGCTTTGTTTTGTTGTGCAATGTCGAATATAAGTGTTCCCTAAAGGGAATAATATGCAGATGCTTGCTAGAACGCGCCAATAGGATCTCGCAAGCTCGTGCTTGGATCGACCCACCTCTTTGCTTTTTCTGTCCACTATGACTCATTTATTCCCATTGGAAATGACAGGCTGTGGTCTATCCTGGTTTAGTTATGAAAATCTTTGACTCTAGTGCCCAAAAGCAAAGGGAAAGAGATGTCGAACTATATTGCCCAATTGCAGAAAGGAAAAGGCGAAGCAAGAGATTTTACACAGCCCAAAATCTTTCCAATCATTTTTGTATGGAGGCCAATGAGAGAGTGCGTTGCTAATTAGCTACATTAGGCTTATTTGATAGAATATCATTTTCGTAATGGCTAGGTTGATAAGAATGCACTGGTATAGAGCCCCACAGTGGAGGTGTCATAATATCCATAAAATCTAGCAGTCAAACAGGAAAACGGTTCCAATCGTTTTTCCCATAGAGAATTTTAAAAACACTTAAAATAAGGTCTGTGTTACATGTGTACATACCCTGGCGTGACATTTTGATAACCAATGCTCCTTATTAGACACATCGCTGCACTCTATACTCCTCTGTAAACTGGTCATCTCTGAATACCCGTCGCAAGACCCACTGATGCTTATTTATAAAACCCTCTTAGGCCTCACTCCCCCCTATCTGAGATACCTACTGCATCCCTCATCCAACACCTGTCCTGCCAGTCACATTCTGTTGAAGGTCCCCAAAGCAAACACATCCCTGGGTTGCTCGTCTTTTCAGTGAGCTGCAGCTAGCGACTGGAACGAGCTGCAACAAACACTCAAACTGGACAGTTGTATCTCTTAATTCAAAGACTCAATCTTGGACACTCTTACTGACAGTTGTGGCTGATTTGCGTGATGTATTGTTGTCTCTACCTTCTTGCCCTTTGTGCTGTTGTCTGTGTCCAATAATGTTTTTACCATGTTTTGTGTTGCTACCATGTTGTTGTCATGTTGGGTTGCTACCATGTGTTGCTACCATGTTGTTGTCATGTTGTGCTGCTGCCATGCTGTGTTGCTACCATGTTGTTGTCATGCTGGGTTGCTACCATGTTGTTGTCATGTTGTGTTGTCATGTGTTGCTGCCATGCTATGTTGTTGTTTTAGGTCTCTCTTTTGTCGTGATGTGTGTTTTGGCCTATATTCTATTATATATATATATATATACAGTGGGGAGAACAGGTATTTGATACACTGCCGATTTTGTAGGTTTTGCTACTTAAAGCATGTAGAGGTCTGTAATTTTTATCATAGGTACACTTCAACTGTGAGAGACTGAATCTAAAACAAAGATCCAGAAAATCACATTGTATGATATTTAAGTAATTCATTTGCATTTTATTGCTCACTAAGTTGAGCACTTAGTGTATCAGGACATTTGCATGTATAGGACTATAGGCTTAGGAGTCCAGTGAATGATATGAATATTTACAAAATAAATATACAAGGAAGAGAGAACCTGAGAGCGAGGCTGCATTCCAAACACGTTATTTTTACTCCCTCAGCGCTAGGCACTTTCCCCCGGGGGAATCCCGGTCGAAAACCGGATGCAGTTTGATTGCCATATTAAGTAGAGTTCCAATTGTCCCTCAATTTAGCTTGAGGGAGCAAGTGAACAACTTTGGTTGTGGGGTTGATATGACCCACAATTCAATGCAAACTGTAGTCACATGTCAAACTCTGGTGGCTCGCAAAGTGTCGAATTGAATCAACAAGGCTGCATTTTCGGCATGTCAGAAAAAAGTATGCAGCAAGCTTGCAAAAAAAAAATATATATATATATAGAAATTGATTGTAGTGTTGGCAAATTGGCTTAGTCTCATAGTGAGGAGCCTGTAAAATGTAGCTAGATTCATAAACAGATTTTGGGTAATTCTGAAACGTATTGTTATAAATGACCAAACTATAAAACTACTCAGCTATGGGTAACTGTAGCTAGCTACCTGACAGGAGTGCTAGCTAGATACGTTAATAGCTTACGGTTGGTTGTTTTTAAGCTCAACTTCCAGATTTCCACCAAAGACGTTGCCTCTCCGATCATAGGCATACTTGCTTGGGCAAGGGACATTTAACTTGTTATGGCTGCAGGGGCAGTATTGAGTAGCTTGGATGAAAGGTGCCCAGAGTAAACGGCCTGCTCCTCAGTCCCAGTTGCTAATATATGCATATTATTATTAGTATTGGATAGAAAACACTCTGAAGTTTCTAAAACTGTTTGAATGATGTCTGTGAGTATAACAGAACTCATATGGCAGGCAAAAACCTGAGAAGAAATCCAAACAGGAAGTGAGAAATCTGAGGTTGATCGATTTTCAACCGTGGCCCTATTGAATTCACAGTGGGATATGGATGAAGTTGCACTTCCTATGGATTCCACTAGATGTCAACAGTCTTTAGAAACTTGAATGAGGCTTCTACTGTGTTGTGGGACTGAATAAGAGCTGAATGAGTCAGGTTACTGGCAGAGAGCCATTTCCTAGTCATGCGCATTTCACATATCGACCTGCGTTCGTTCCATTGCTTCTCTAGACACAAAGGAATTCTCCGGTTGGAACGGTATTGAAGAATTATGATAAAAACATCCTAATGATTGATTCTATACTTAGTTTGAAATGTTTCTTCGACCTGTTATATAACTTTTTGAGTTTTTGTCCTAAGTTATGCTGGACCTGCACCAGCGTTTGGATATGTATACCTAACGCCCTAACAATAGTAGCTCGTAAATAATGGACATAATCAAGCATTTATTGTGGAACTAGGATTCCTGGGTGTGCATTCTGATGAAGATCATCAAAGGTAAGGGAATATTTATCATGTTATTTTTGGTTTCTGTTGACTCCAACATGGCAGCTAATTTTATTATTTTTATTGCATGGTTTGCTTTTTACGTAGAGTTTTAAAAAAAAATGACACAGTAGTTGCATTAAGGAGAGGTATATCTATAATTCCACGTGTATAACTTGTATTTTCATCTACATTTATGATGAGTATTTCTGTTGAATCGATGTGATTATGCAAAATCACTGCATGTTTTTGGAACTAGTGAACGTAACGCACCAATGTAAACTCAGATTGTTTTTATATAAATATGAACTTTATCAAACAAAACATACATGTATTGTGTAACATGAAGTCCTATGAGTGTCATCTGATGAAGATCATCAAAGGTTAGTGATTCATTTTATCTCTATTTGTGCTTTTTGTGACTCCTCTCGTTGGCTGTAAAAATAGCTGTTTTTCTGTGGCTTGGTGGTGACCTAACATAATCGTTTGTGGTGCTTTCGCTGTAAAGCCTATTTGAAATCAGACACTGTGGTGGGATTAACAACAAGATTACCTTTAAAACGGTATAAGATACATGTATGTTTGAGGAATTTTAATTATGAGATTTTTGATGTTTTGAAATTGGCGCCCTGCACTTTCACTGGTTGTTGTCATATCATCCCGTTAACAGGATTGCAGCCTTAAGAAGTTTTAAGGTACACTTGGATGTGACGATGTAAAATGTCATTCAAGGACTGAGTGTTTATGGCCGGGGGCTGTCTACTTTGAGATTGAAACGCAGCCCCTCCCTCCTCAGCAGCAGGCGCACTTGAGGGGAACAGCCGGAACCAGTTTCCCACTGGACAGAAGCTATACGTTTTATTGAGTTGTAACTGGCTGAAACAAATAACAAGCTTGCTCAGTTCTCATCACACTCACACATATTAACAGAGGTCATGTCCAATCGGGTCCAGTTGGAGTGGCCTGTTCAGTATCGTGGATTCATCCATGTGTCAGTAACTCCACCTAGTGGCCTGTTCAGTAACGTGGATTCATCCATGTGTCAGTAACTCCACCTAGTGGCCTGTTCAGTAACGTGGATTCATCCCTGTGTCAGTAACTCCACCTAGTGGCCTGTTCAGTAACGTGGATTCATCCCTGTGTCAGTAACTCCACCTAGTGGCCTGTTCAGTAATGTGGATTCATCCCTGTGTCAGTAACTCCACCTAGTGGCCTGTTCAGTAACGTGGATTCATCCATGTGTCAGTAACTCCACCTAGTGGCCTGTTCAGTAACGTGGATTCATCCCTGTGTCAGTAACTCCACCTAGTGGCCTGTTCAGTAACGTGGATTCATCCCTGTGTCACTAACTCCACCTAGTGGCCTGTTCAGTAACGTGGATTCATCCCTGTGTCAGTAACTCCACCTAGTGGCCTGTTCAGTATCGTGGATTCATCCCTGTGTCAGTGTCTCATACAATACAAGAAGACAGGAATAACGTTACAAGTTACAGAGTTAGTCTTTAATGGAATGTCAATAACACTTTAGACAGAAAAACAGATTCAACATTTATCTATGTAAATCAATGCCCTGATCGTCTGCAGTAAATCCACTGACGTGACACAGCTGGAGCTAACGAGCGACAGAGAGACAATATCAAAGTGGTTAATTAAGGAGATGTGACATTGCCTTTCCAACACTCTGGTAAAAAGTGCACCCTACCAGAGCTATATATATATATATCCACTATGGTGTCTGACCCACATGACACCCCGAACCCATGGGTTCTACTACCAGTAACACAGAGAGTTAAACAGTCTGGAGAGATTGGAGATATCTACGACTGACTGGCCAGTAGTTCAAATGAAGTGAGTTGAGCTGGTCTGGGTTGAGTTGGTCTGGGGTCAGTGAGTTGAGCTGGTCTGGGGTCAGTGTGTTGAGCTGGTCTGGGTTGAGTTGGTCTGGGGTCAGTGAGTTGAGCTGGTCTGGGGTCAGTGTGTTGAGCTGGTCTGGGTTGAGCTGGTCTGGGGTCAGTGAGTTGAGCTGGTCTGGGGTCAGTGAGTTGAGCTGGTCTGGGTTGAGTTGGTCTGGGGTCAGTGAGTTGAGCTGGTCTGGGGTCAGTGAGTTGAGCTGGTCTGGGGTCAGTGAGTTGAGCTGGTCTGGGGTCAGTGAGTTGAGCTGGTCTGGGGTCAGTGTGTTGAGCTGGTCTGGGTTGAGTTGGTCTGGGGTCAGTGAGTTGAGCTGGTCTGGGGTCAGTGTGTTGAGCTGGTCTGGGTTGAGCTGGTCTGGGGTCAGTGAGTTGAGCTGGTCTGGGGTCAGTGAGTTGAGCTGGTCTGGGGTCAGTGAGTTGAGCTGGTCTGGGGTCAGTGAGTTGAGCTGGTCTGGGGTCAGTGAGTTGAGCTGGTCTGGGGTCAGTGAGTTGAGCTGGTCTGGGGTCAGTGAGTTGAGCTGGTCTGGGGTCAGTGTGTTGAGCTGGTCTGGGTTGAGTTGGTCTGGGGTCAGTGAGTTGAGCTGGTCTGGGGTCAGTGTGTTGAGCTGGTCTGGGTTGAGCTGGTCTGGGGTCAGTGAGTTGAGCTGGTCTGGGGTCAGTGAGTTGAGCTGGTACAACATGTGGTCTGGGGTCAGTGAGTTGAGCTGGTCTGGGGTCAGTGAGTTGAGCTGGTCTGGGGTCAGTGAGTTGAGCTGGTCTGGGGTCAGTGAGTTGAGCTGGTCTGGGGTCAGTGAGTTGAGCTGGTCTGGGGTCAGTGAGTTGAGCTGGTCTGGGTTGAGCTGGTCTGGGGTCAGTGAGTTGAGCTGGTCTGGGGTCAGTGAGTTGAGCTGGTCTGGGGTCAGTGAGTTGAGCTGGTCTGGGGTCAGTGAGTTGAGCTGGTCTGGGGTCAGTGAGTTGAGCTGGTCTGGGGTCAGTGAGTTGAGCTGGTCTGGGGTCAGTGAGTTGAGCTGGTCTGGGGTCAGTGAGTTGAGCTGGTCTGGGTTGAGCTGGTCTGGGGTCAGTGAGTTGAGCTGGTCTGGGGTCAGTGAGTTGAGCTGGTCTGGGTTGAGCTGGTCTGGGGTCAGTGAGTTGAGCTGGTCTGGGGTCAGTGAGTTGAGCTGGTCTGGGTTGAGCTGGTCTGGGGTCAGTGAGTTGAGCTGGTCTGGGGTCAGTGAGTTGAGCTGGTCTGGGTTGAGCTGGTCTGGGGTCAGTGAGTTGAGCTGGTCTGGGGTCAGTGAGTTGAGCTGGTCTGGGTTGAGCTGGTCTGGGGTCAGTGAGTTGAGCTGGTCTGGGGTCAGTGAGTTGAGCTGGTCTGGGTTGAGCTGGTCTGGGGTCAGTGAGTTGAGCTGGTCTGGGGTCAGTGTGTTGAGCTGGTCTGGGGTCAGTGAGTTGAGCTGGTCTGGGGTCAGTGAGTTGAGCTGGTCTGGGGTCAGTGAGTTGAGCTGGTCTGGGGTCAGTGAGTTGAGCTGGTCTGGGGTCAGTGAGTTGAGCTGGTCTGGGGTCAGTGAGTTGAGCTGGTCTGGGGTCAGTGTGTTGAGCTGGTCTGGGGTCAGTGTGTTGAGCTGGTCTGGGGTCAGTGAGTTGAGCTGGTCTGGGGTCAGTGAGTTGAGCTGGTCTGGGGTCAGTGAGTTGAGCTGGTCTGGGGTCAGTGAGTTGAGCTGGTCTGGGGTCAGTGAGTTGAGCTGGTCTGGGGTCAGTGTGTTGAGCTGGTCTGGGTTGAGCTGGTCTGGGGTCAGTGTGTTGAGCTGGTCTGGGGTCAGTGAGTTGAGCTGGTCTGGGGTCAGTGAGTTGAGCTGGTCTGGGTTGAGCTGGTCTGGGGTCAGTCAGATATAAATGTATCCTATACATCATATACACTGCTCCCTTTAATTACTTGTTAGTATTATCTATTATTCTTATCCATATCGTTTAAACTGCACTGTTGGTTAGTGGCTCGTAAGTAAGCATTTCACTGTTAAGGCTACACCTGTTGTATTCAGCGCATGTAACTAATATCATTTCATTTGATTGGCTGTCAGGTGCAATATTATTGGCTGTCAGGTGCAATATGATTGGCTGTCAGGTGCAATATGATTGGCTGTCAGGTGCAATATGATTGGCTGTCAGGTGCAATATGATTGGCTGTCAGGTGCAATATGATTGGCTGTCAGGTGCAATATGATTGGCTGTCAGGTGCAATATGATTGCCTCTATTCAGTGCATCTCCATCTGTAACGTTGTGAATGTTTCACCTTACTGAACCCTGGTCCCACAGATCCAGCAGCATAGCCTGCTCTGATTGGTCCAGCATGCCGTATGGCCTTCTCCTATTGGTGCGCCTTGAGGAACTCCTTCATGTAATTGGCCAGAGCCTGAGCGTCTTCCACTGTCACAGCGTTGTAGAGAGACGCACGTATTCCTCCCACTGACCTGTAGGGGGAGACACAAACACCATGAGCAAGTAGAGACAGATCGACAGACAGAAATGGTTAGGGTTAAACAGACAGACAGACAGGATTAGACAGACAGGGTTAGGGTTAAACAGACAGACAGGGTTAGGGTTAAACAGACAGACAGGGTTAGGGTTAAACAGACAGGGTTAGACAGACAGACAGGGTTAGACAGACAGACAGGGTTAGGGTTAAACAGACAGACAGGGTTAGGGTTAAACAGACAGACAGGGTTAGGGTTAAACAGACAGACAGGGTTAGACAGACAGACAGGGTTAGGGTTAAACAGACAGACAGGGTTAGTGTTAGACAGACAGGGTCTAAAAGGGGAGGTCACCATTCTGTTAGTACTTGTTGACAGGGTCTAAAAGGGGAGGTCACCATTCTGTTAGTACTTGTTGACAGGGTCTAAAAGGGGAGGTCACCATTCTGTTAGTACTTGTTGACAGGGTTAGTGTTAGACAGACAGGGTCTAAAAGGGGAGGTCACCATTCTGTTAGTACTTGTTGACAGGGTTAGTGTTAGACAGACACGGTCTAAAAGGGGAGGTCACCATTCTGTTAGTACTTGTTGACAGGGTTAGTGTTAGACAGACAGGGTCTAAAAGGGGAGGTCACCATTCTGTTAGTACTTGTTGACAGGGTTAGTGTTAGACAGACAGGGTCTAAAAGGGGAGGTCACCATTCTGTTAGTACTTGTTGACAGGGTTAGTGTTAGACAGAAAGGGTCTAAAAGGGGAGGTCACCATTCTGTTAGTGTTGACAGGGTTAGTGTTAGACAGACAGGGTCTAAAAGGGGAGGTCACCATTCTGTTAGTACTTGTTGACAGGGTTAGTGTTAGACAGACAGGGTCTAAAAGGGGAGGTCACCATTCTGTTAGTACTTGTTGACAGGGTTAGTGTTAGACAGACAGGGTCTAAAAGGGAGGTCACCATTCTGTTAGTACTTGTTGACAGGGTTAGTGTTAGACAGACAGGGTCTAAAAGGGGAGGTCACCATTCTGTTAGTACTTGTTGACAGGGTTAGTGTTAGACAGACAGGGTCTAAAAGGGGAGGTCACCATTCTGTTAGTACTTGTTGACAGGGTTAGTGTTAGACAGACAGGGTCTAAAAGGGGAGGTCACCATTCTGTTAGTACTTGTTGACAGGGTTAGTGTTAGACAGACAGGGTCTAAAAGGGGAGGTCACCATTCTGTTAGTACTTGTTGACAGGGTTAGTGTTAGACAGACAGGGTCTAAAAGGGGAGGTCACCATGTTAGTAGTATTTTCTGTTAGTACTTGTTGACAGGGTTAGTGTTAGACAGACAGGGTCTAAAAGGGGAGGTCACCATTCTGTTAGTACTTGTTGACAGGGTTAGTGTTAGACAGACAGGGTCTAAAAGGGGAGGTCACCATTCTGTTAGTACTTGTTGACAGGGTTAGTGTTAGACAGAAAGGGTCTAAAAGGGGAGGTCACCATTCTGTTAGTACTTGTTGACAGGGTTAGTTTTAGACAGACAGGGTCTAAAAGGGGAGGTCACCATTCTGTTAGTACTTGTTGACAGGGTTAGTGTTAGACAGACAGGGTCTAAAAGGAGGTCACCATTCTGTTAGTACTTGTTGACAGGGTTAGTGTTAGACAGACAGGGTCTAAAACTGGGGAGGTCACCATTCTGTTAGTACTTGTTGACAGGGTTAGTGTTAGACAGACAGGGTCTAAAAGGGGAGGTCACCATTCTGTTAGTACTTGTTGACAGGGTTAGTGTTAGACAGACAGGGTCTAAAAGGGGGTCACCATTCTGTTAGTACTTGTTGACAGGGTTAGTGTTAGACAGACAGGGTCTAAAAGGGGAGGTCACCATTCTGTTAGTACTTGTTGACAGGGTTAGTGTTAGACAGAAAGGGTCTAAAAGGGGAGGTCACCATTCTGTTAGTACTTGTTGACAGGGTTAGTGTTAGACAGACAGGGTCTAAAAGGGGAGGTCACCATTCTGTTAGTACTTGTTGACAGGGTTAGTGTTAGACAGACAGGGTCTAAAAGGGGAGGTCACCATTCTGTTAGTACTTGTTGACAGGGTTAGTGTTAGACAGAAAGGGTCTAAAAGGGAGGTCACCATTCTGTTAGTACTTGTTGACAGGGTTAGTGTTAGACAGACAGGGTCTAAAAGGGGAGGTCACCATTCTGTTAGTACTTGTTGACAGGGTTAGTGTTAGACAGACAGGGTCTAAAAGGGAGGTCACCATTCTGTTAGTACTTGTTGACAGGGTTAGTGTTAGACAGACAGGGTCTAAAAGGGGAGGTCACCATTCTGTTAGTACTTGTTGACAGGGTTAGTGTTAGACAGACAGGGTCTAAAAGGGGAGGTCACCATTCTGTTAGTACTTGTTGACAGGGTTAATGTTAGACAGACAGGGTCTAAAAGGGGAGGTCACCATTCTGTTAGTACTTGTTGACAGGGTTAGTGTTAGACAGACAGGGTCTAAAAGGGGAGGTCACCATTCTGTTAGTACTTGTTGACATGGATCTGTTTCTTACTAAAAACATATTTGAAACAAGCCATTACACTTCATAATTATAATCACATTTCTTCTTCTTCTTCTTCTTCTTCTTATTATTCAGGTTATTACTTATAAATATGAATAAAACATGAAGAAATGGCAGGTTTCGTATGGACAACATGAACCGAGTCAACATGAAGATCTGCCTTCGTTGTCTGTTGGCTTTTATGCAGACCCACTAAACGGAGAACATCCCTGTAAAACACTTATTACAGATCACATTTCAACGACGGTTTTCTAACACTTTTCCCGGAATAGTCACGTAACATCAACAAACCCTGCTACGGTCATTACTGGTTGACTTTTACTTCAGTCATTCTTTAAAAGAGATGCCGCCGTAATGAGATGTAATGCAATGGAAGTGAAAACAGGCCCTTTATACAAGACGTCATCATGTCAAGAGCATTGTATTTATGACTAAAGAGAGTCCAGTCTACTTGAGGAAACTTTTTGCGAATGGACATTTAAAGAAAATCAGACAACTCCCCTTTAAAAGGACCCGCCAATCAAAGCCAACAGCAGCGTCTAATGGGTCTAAGGCACTGCATCGCAGTGTATGAGGCGTCACTACAGACCCGGGTTCGATCCCAGCCGTGACAGGGAGTTCCATATGAGTATATGTTAGCGATCACATTTACTTTTGATACTGAAGTATATTTAAAACCAAATACTTTTGGACTTTTACTCTAGTAGTATTTTACTGGTTGACTTTTACTCTAGTAGTATTTTACTGGTTGACTTTTTACTCTAGTAGTATTTTACTGGTTGACTTTTACTCTAGTAGTATTTTACTATTTGACTTTACTCTAGTAGTATTTTACTGGTTGACTTTTACTCTAGTAGTATTTTACT
Organism: Oncorhynchus keta; assembly: GCF_023373465.1. Classification (NCBI taxonomy): domain Eukaryota; kingdom Metazoa; phylum Chordata; class Actinopteri; order Salmoniformes; family Salmonidae; genus Oncorhynchus; species Oncorhynchus keta. The sequence continues at coordinate 48,437,834 of NC_068445.1, read as the reverse complement.
GGTTGACTTTTACTCTAGTAGTATTTTACTTGTTGACTTTTACTGGTTGACTTACTCTAGTAGTATTTTACTGGTTGACTTTTACTTCAGTTATTTTCTATTAAGCATCTTTACTCTAGTAGTATTTTACTGGTTGACTTTTACTTCCGTTATTTTCTATTAAGCATCTTTACTCTAGTAGTATTTTACTGGTTGACTTTTACTCTAGTAGTATTTTACTGGTTGACTTTTACTTCAGTTATTTTCTATTAAGCATCTTTACTCTAGTAGTATTTTACTGGTTGACTTTTACTTCAGTTATTTTCTATTAAGCATCTTTACTCTAGTAGTATTTCACTGGTTGACTTTTACTTCAGTCATTTTCTATTAAGCATCTTTACTCTAGTAGTATTTTACTGGTTGACTTTTACTTCAGTTATTTTCTATTAAGCATCTTTACTCTAGTAGGACATGTACCTTTCCATCACTGTTTACATGGTTATTAAATGACACAAACACACCTTGAGCAGAGACACAGACGGAAGGGCCCCTTACCCACCAGGCACACATGTACACTGTGTGTGTGTGTGTGTGTGTGTACCTGTGTGTGTGTACCTGTGTGTGTGTGTGTGTACCTGTGTGTGTGTGTGTGTACCTGTGTGTGTGTGTGTGTGTGTGTGTGTGTGTGTGTGTGTGTGTGTGTGTGTACCTGTGCCCTTCAGTGAGATCATCCCCAGTTTGGAGGCTCCATCCAGGAAGTCCTTCTCCAGAGTTTCGTCACCCTGTTTCTTCCCACGCGGAACGGAACGTTCATACGACTACGACACGCCACGTCCACCGGACACCTGACCACGTAACAACACACACACCAGTTACCATGGAGACAGGCACGTTATTTTCACAGCATGTTACACAGGTATTTTATACACTTTACAAACGCCATCTCGTATACCGAACACCTTGTCACACTTCCCAATACAAGGCAGTTACCATGGAGACAGGTTTGAGCCTCCTACTGAATGTTATTTTCTGTTCAGAATTTCTCTCGCCCCCTCCCTCCCTCTCCACTTTCTCCCTCCCTCGCCTCTCCACTTTCTCCCTCCCCTCGCCTCTCCCTCTCCGCTCCTCCCCCTCCCTCCTCTCCCTCGCTCTCCCTCGCTCGCTTCCTCCCTCGCCACTTTCTCCCTCCCTCCAACCCTCGCTTACTCCTCTCCACTTTCGCCTCCTCCTCTCCCTCTCCACTTTCTCCCTCCTCTCCACTCTCCCTCCCTCCCTCTCCCCTCTCCACTCTCTCTCCCTCCCTCTCCACTCTCTCCACTCTCCCCTCCCTCCCTCTCCACTCTCCCTCCTCCCTCTCTCTCCCTCTCCACACTCTCTCCCTCTCCACACTCTCTCCCTCCCCCTCCCCTCTCTCTCCCTCCACTCTCTCCCCCTTCCCCTCTCCACCTCCCTCTCCACTCTCCTCCTCCCTCCCTCCCTCCACTCTCTCCCCCCTCTCCTCCCCTCTCCACTCTCTCCACTCTCCCCTCCTCCCTCTCCACTCCTCTCCCCTCCCCTCTCTCTCCCCTCCACACTCTCTCCTCTCCACACTCTCTCCCTCCCCCTCCACTCTCACTCGCCTCCCCCTCCCTCTCACTCGCCTCCCCCTCCACTCTCTCCCCTCCCTACTCTCTCCCCTCCTCTCCACTCTCTCCCTCCACACTCTCTCCCTCCCCCCTCTCTCCACTCTCTCTCCCTCCACACTCTCTCCCTCCCCTCCCCACTCTCTCTCCCTCTCCACACTCTCTCCCTCTCCACACTCTCTCCTCCCTCCACACTCTCTCCCTCCTCCACACTCTCTCCCTCTCCACACTCTCTCCCTCGCCTCCCCCCACTCTCTCTCCCTCCACTCTCTCTCCCTCCACCCTCTCTCCACACCCTCTCCCTCCCCCCTCAACTCTCTCCTCTCCCTCCCTCTCCACTCTCTCTCTCCCCCTCCCTACTCCCTCCCTCCCCCCCCTCTCTCCCCTCTCCACACTCTCTCCCTCCCTCTCCACACTTTCCCCCTCCCTCTCCACTCTCCCCCTCCCTCTCCACACTCTCCCCTCCCTCCCACTCTCTCCCTCCACTCTCTCCCTCCACTCTCTCCCCACTCTCTCCCTCCCCCTCCACTCTCCTCTCCCTCACTCCTCCCCCTCTCCTCCCTCTCCCTCTCTCCTCCCCACCTCCACTCTCTCCCTCCCCTCTCTCTCCCTCTCCCACTCTCTCCCTCCCCTCCTCTCTCTCTCTCTCTCTCTCTCTCTCCCTCCTCTCCACTCTCTCCCCTCTCTACTCTCTCCCTACTCTCCCTCTCCACACTCTCTCCCTCCCCCTCCTCTCTCTCCCTCCTCCTCCACCTCTCTCCCTCTCCACTCTCTCCCTCTCCACTCTCTCCCTCTCCACTCTCTCCCCTCCCTCCACTCCCCTCCTCTCCACTCCCTCCTCCCTCCACTCTCCCCTCCTCCCCCTCCACTCTCTCTCCCTCTCCACTCTCTCCCTCCCCCTCCACTCCCCTCCACTCCCCTCCTCTCTCTCTCCCTTCCCTCCACTCTCTCCCTCCCCTCCACTCCTCTCCCCCTCTCTCTCCCTCCCCTCCACTCTCTCTCCCTCCCCTCCACTCTCTCCCTCCCTCCACTCTCTCTCCCCCCCCTCCACTCCTCCCCCTCTCCCCTCCACTCTCTCCCTCCCCCTCCACTCTCTCCTCTCCTCCCCTCCCTCTCTCTCCCCTCCTCCACTCTCTCCCCTCCCCTCTCCCTCCACTCCCCTCCTCCCCTCCCCTCTGAAAGGATACTCACGTGTAGAAGTGGTTGGAGGAGTTGATGATATCATAGATCATACTGGACTTCTTCTTGTTGAGCGTTTCCATGGCGTCTACACCTCCGTTGTTCTTTATCCACTCCAGAACCAGACTCATGATGTAGATACTAGAGACAAGAGAGAGAGAGATGACGATGTAGATACTAGAGACAAGAGAGAGAGAGAGAGACGACGATGTAGATACTAGAGACAAAGAGAGAGAGAGATGACGATGTAGATACTAGAGACAAGAGAGAGAGAGATGACGAGATACTAGAGACAAGAGAGAGAGAGAGATGACGTGAGATACTAGAGACAAGAGAGAGAGAGAGATGACGTAGATACTAGAGACAAGAGAGAGAGAGATGACGTAGATACTAGAGACAAGAGAGAGAGAGAGATGACGTAGATACTAGAGACAAGAGAGAGAGAGAGATGACGAGATACTAGAGACAAGAGAGAGAGAGATGACGAGATACTAGAGACGAGAGAGAGAGAGATGACCTAGATACTAGAGACAAGAGAGAGAGAGAGATGATGTAGATAGAGACAAGAGAGACAGAGATGATGTAGATAGAGACAAGAGAGAGAGAGATGATGTAGATACTAGAGAGAAGAGAGAGAGAGATGATGTAGATACTAGAGAGAAGAGAGAGAGAGATGTAGATACTAGAGACAAGAGAGAGAGAGAGATGATGTAGATACTAGAGAGAAGAGAGAGAGAGAGATGATGTAGATACTAGAGACAAGAGAGAGAGAGAGATGATGTAGATACTAGAGACAAGAGAGAGAGAGAGATGATGTAGATACTAGAGACAAGAGAGAGAGAGAGATGATGTAGATACTAGAGACAAGAGAGAGAGAGATGATGATGTAGATACTAGAGACAAGAGAGAGAGAGAGATGATGTAGATACTAGAGACAAGAGAGAGAGAGATGATGTAGATACTAGAGACAAGAGAGAGAGATGATGATGTAGATACTAGAGACAAGAGAGAGAGAGATGATGATGTAGATACTAGAGACAAGAGAGAGAGAGAGATGATGTAGATACTAGAGACAAGAGAGAGATGATGTAGATACTAGAGACAAGAGAGAGATGATGTAGATACTAGAGACAAGAGAGAGAGAGAGAGATGATGTAGATACTAGAGACAAGAGAGAGAGATGATGCAGATACTAGAGACAAGAGAGAGAGATGATGTAGATACTAGAGACAAGAGAGAGATGACGATGTAGATACTAGAGAGAGAGAGAGATGACGATGTAGATACTAGAGACAAGAGAGAGAGAGAGATGACGATGTAGATACTAGAGAGAAGAGAGAGAGAGAGATGACGATGTAGATACTAGAGAGAGAGAGAGATGATGTAGATACTAGAGACAAGAGAGAGAGATGACGATGTAGATACTAGAGAGAAGAGAGAGAGATGACGATGTAGATACTAGAGAGAAGAGAGAGAGATGACGATGTAGATACTAGAGAGAAGAGAGAGAGAGATGATGATGTAGATACTAGAGAGAAGAGAGAGAGAGATGATGATGTAGATACTAGAGAGAAGAGAGAGAGAGATGATGATGTAGATACTAGAGAGAAGAGAGAGAGAGATGATGATGTAGATACTAGAGAGAAGAGAGAGAGAGAGATGATGTAGATACTAGAGAGAAGAGAGAGAGATGATGATGTAGATACTAGAGAGAAGAGAGAGAGAGATGATGATGTAGATACTAGAGAGAAGAGAGAGAGAGATGATGATGTAGATACTAGAGAGAAGAGAGAGAGAGAGAGATGACGATGTAGATACTAGAGAGAAGAGAGAGATGACGATGTAGATACTAGAGAGAAGAGAGAGAGAGATGACGATGTAGATACTAGAGAGAAGAGAGAGAGAGATGACGATGTAGATACTAGAGAGAAGAGAGAGAGAGATGACGATGTAGATACTAGAGAGAGAGAGAGATGACGATGTAGATACTAGAGAGGAGAGAGAGAGAGATGACGATGTAGATACTAGAGAGAAGAGAGAGAGAGAGATGACGATGTAGATACTAGAGAGAAGAGAGAGAGAGAGATGACGATGTAGATACTAGAGAGAAGAGAGAGAGAGATGACGATGTAGATACTAGAGAGAAGAGAGAGAGATGATGATGTAGATACTAGAGAGAAGAGAGAGAGAGAGATGACGATGTAGATACTAGAGAGAAAGAGAGAGAGATGACGATGTAGATACTAGAGAGAAGAGAGAGAGAGATGATGATGTAGATACTAGAGAGAAGAGAGAGAGAGATGACGATGTAGATACTAGAGAGAAAGAGAGAGAGAGAGATGACGATGTAGATACTAGAGAGAAGAGAGAGAGAGAGATGACGATGTAGATACTAGAGAGAAGAGAGAGAGAGAGAGATGACGATGTAGATACTAGAGAGAAGAGAGAGAGAGAGATGACGATGTAGATACTAGAGAGAAGAGAGAGAGATGATGATGATACTAGAGAGAAAGAGAGAGAGATGATGATGTAGATACTAGAGAGAAGAGAGAGAGAGATGACGTATGTAGATACTAGAGAGAAGAGAGAGAGAGATGATGATGTAGATACTAGAGAGAAGAGAGAGAGAGATGATGATGTAGATACTAGAGAGAAGAGAGAGAGATGATGATGTAGATACTAGAGAGAAGAGAGAGAGAGAGATGATGTAGATACTAGAGAGAAGAGAGAGAGAGAGATGATAGATACTAGAGAGAAGAGAGAGAGAGAGATGAGATATAGAGAGAAGAGAGAGATGATGTAGATACTAGAGAGAAGATAGAGATGATGTAGATACTAGAGAGATGATACTAGAGAGAAGAGAGAGAGAGATGATGTAGATACTAGAGAGAGAGAGATACACTGAGTGTACAAAACATTAGGAACACCTTCCTAATATTGAGTTTCACCCTGTCATTTGCCCCAGAACAGCCTCAATTGGCCGGGGCATGGACTCTACAAGGTGTTGAAAGCGTTCTACAGGGATGCTGGCCCATGTTGACTCCAATGTTTCCACAGCTGTCAAGTTGGCTGGATGTCCTTGGGTGGTGGCCCGTTCTAGATACACACGGAAACTAAAAAGAGACCCAGCAGCGTGCAGTTCTTGACACAAACCGGTGCGCCTGACACCTACTACCATACCCTGTTCAAAGACACTTAAATCTATTGGTCTTGCCCCATTCACCCTCTGAATGACACACATACACAATCCATGTCTCAAGGCTTAAAAATCCCTCTTTAACCCCGTCTCCTCCCCTTCATCTACATGTCTCCTCCCCTTCATCTACATGTCTCCCCCCTCATCTACATGTCTCCTCCCCTTCATCTACATGTCTCCTCCCCTTCATCTACATGTCTCCTCCCCTTCATCTACATGTCTCCCCCCCCCTCATCTACATGTCTCCTCCCCTTCATCTACATGTCTCCTCCCCTTCATCTACACTGATTGAAGTGGATTTAACAGGTGACATCAATAAGGGATCATAGCTTTCACCTGGATTCACCTGGTCAGTCTGTCATGGAAAGAACAGGTGTCCCTAATATGTTGTATTATGTATGTATGTATGGCAGTGAAGGGTCCACTATATGGCAGTGAAGGGTGGGGTCCACTATATGGCAGTGAAGGGTAGGGTCCACTATATGGCAGTGAAGGGTGGGGTCCACTATATGGCAGTGAAGGGTGGGGTCCACTATATGGCAGTGAAGGGTAGGGTCCACTATATGGCAGTGAAGGGTCCACTATATGGCAGTGAAGGGTGGGGTCCACTATATGGGTCCACTATATGGCAGTGTGGGGTCCACTATATGGCAGTGAAGGGTGGGGTCCACTATATGGCAGTGAAGGGTGGGGTCCACTATATGGGTCCACTATATGGCAGTGAAGGGTGGGGTCCACTATATGGCAGTGAAGGGTGGGGTCCACTATATGGCAGTGAAAGGTGGGGTCCACTATATGGCAGTGAAGGGTGGGGTCCACTATATGGGTCCACTATATGGCAGTGAAGGGTCCACTATATGGCAGTGAAGGGTGGGGTCCACTATATGGCAGTGAAGGGTGGGGTCCACTATATGGCAGTGAAGGGTGGGGTCCACTATATGGCAGTGAAGGGTGGGGTCCACTATATGGCAGTGAAGGGTGGGGTCCACTATATGGCAGTGAAGGGTGGGGTCCACTATATGGCAGTGAAGGGTGGGGTCCACTATATGGGTCCACTATATGGCAGTGAAGAGTGGGGTCCACTATATGGCAGTGAAGGGTGGGGTCCACTATATGGGTCCACTATATGGCAGTGAAGGGTCCACTATATGGCAGTGAAGGGTCCACTATATGGCAGTGAGGGGTCCACTATATGGCAGTGAAGTGTCCACTATATGGCAGTGTGGGGTCCACTATATGGCAGTGAAGGGTCCACTATATGGCAGTGAAGGGTCCACTATATGGCAGTGAAGGGTCCACTATATGGCAGTGAAGGGTCCACTATATGGCAGTGAAGGGTCCACTATATGGCAGTGAAGGGTCCACTATATGGCAGTGAAGGGTCCACTATATGGCAGTGAGGGGTCCACTATATGGCAGTGTGGGGTCCACTATATGGCAGTGAAGGGTCCACTATATGGCAGTGAAGGGTCCACTATATGGCAGTGAAGGGTCCACTATATGGCAGTGAAGGGTCCACTATATGGCAGTGAAGGTCCACTATATGGCAGTGAAGGGTCCACTATATGGCAGTGAAGGGTCCACTATATGGCAGTGAAGGGTCCACTATATGGCAGTGAAGGGTCCACTATATGGCAGTGAAAGGGTGGGGTCCACTATATGGCAGTGAAGGGTGGGGTCCACTATATGGCAGTGAAGGGTGGGGTCCACTATATGGGTCCACTATATGGCAGTGAAGGGTGGGGTCCACTATATGGCAGTGAAGGGTGGGGTCCACTATATGGCAGTGAAGGGTCCACTATATGGCAGTGAAGGGTCCACTATATGGCAGTGAAGGGTGGGGTCCACTATATGGCAGTGAAGGGTCCACTATATGGCAGTGAAGGGTCCACTATATGGCAGTGAAGGGTCCACTATATGGCAGTGAAGGGTCCACTATATGGCAGTGAAGGGTCCACTATATGGCAGTGAAGGGTCCACTATATGGCAGTGAAGGGTCCACTATATGGCAGTGAAGGGTCCACTATATGGCAGTGAGGGGTCCACTATATGGCAGTGAGGGGTCCACTATATGGCAGTGAAGGGTCCACTATATGGCAGTGAAGGGTCCACTATATGGCAGTGAAGAGTCCACTATATGGCAGTGAAGGGTCCACTATATGGCAGTGAAGGGTCCACTATATGGCAGTGAAGGGTCCACTATATGGCAGTGAAGGGTCCACTATATGGCAGTGAAGGGTCCACTATATGGCAGTGAAGGGTCCACTATATGGCAGTGAAGGGTCCACTATATGGCAGTGAAAGGGTGGGGTCCACTATATGGCAGTGAAGGGTGGGGTCCACTATATGGGTCCACTATATGGCAGTGAAGGGTGGGGTCCACTATATGGCAGTGAAGGGTGGGGTCCACTATATGGGTCCACTATATGGCAGTGAAGGGTGGGGTCCACTATATGGCAGTGAAGGGTGGGGTCCACTATATGGCAGTGAAGGGTGGGGTCCACTATATGGCAGTGAAGGGTGGGGTCCACTATATGGCAGTGAAGGGTGGGGTCCACTATATGGCAGTGAAGGGTGGGGTCCACTATATGGCAGTGTGGGGTCCACTATATGGCAGTGAAGAGTGGGGTCCACTATATGGCAGTGAAGGGTGGGGTCCACTATATGGGTCCACTATATGGCAGTGTGGGGTCCACTATAATACAGTGAAGGGTGGGGTCAACTATATGGGTCCACTATATGGCAGTGAAGGGTCCACTATATGGCAGTGAAGGGTGGGGTCCACTATATGGCAGTGAAGGGTGGGGTCCACTATATGGCAGTGAAGGGTGGGGTCCACTACATGGCAGTGAAGGGTGGGGTCCACTACATGGCAGTGAAGTGTGGGGTCCACTATATGGCAGTGAAGGGTCCACTATATGGCAGTGAAGGGTCCACTATATGGCAGTGAAGGGTCCACTATATGGCAGTGAAGGGTGGGGTCCACTATACGGCAGTGTAGGGTGGGGTCCACTATACGGCAGTGTGGGGTCCACTATACGGCAGTGTGGGGTCCACTATACGGCAGTGTGGGGTCCACTATACGGCAGTGTGGGGTCCACTATACGGCAGTGTGGGGTCCACTATACGGCAGTGTGGGGTCCACTATACGGCAGTGTGGGGTCCACTATACGGCAGTGTGGGGTCCACTATACGGCAGTGTGGGGTCCACTATATGGCAGTGTGGGGTCCACTATATGGCAGTGTGGGGTCCACTATATGGCAGTGTGGGGTCCACTATATGGCAGTGTGGGGTCCACTATATGGCAGTGTGGGGTCCACTATATGGCAGTGAAGGGTCCACTATATCAAATCAAATTTATTTATATAGCCCTTCGTACATCAGCTGATATCTCAAAGTGCTGTACAGAAACCCAGCCTAAAACCCCAAACAGCAAACAATGCAGGTGTAAAAGCACGGTGGCTAGGAAAACTCCCTAGAAAGGCCAAAACCTAGGAAGAAACCTAGAGAGGAACCGGGCTATGTGGGGTGGCCAGTCCTCTTCTGGCTGTGCCGGGTAGAGATTATAACAGAACATGACCAAGATGTTCAAATGTTCATAAATGACCAGCATGGTCGAATAATAATAAGGCAGAACAATTGAAACTGAGCAGCAGCACAGTCAGGTGGACTGGGGACAGCAAGGAGTCATCATGTCAGGTAGTCCTGGGGCATGGTCCTAGGGCTCAGGTCAGTTGAAACTGGAGCAGGAGCATGGCCAGGTGGACTGGGGACAGCAAGGAGTCCTCATGTCAGGTAGTCCTGGGACATGGTCCTAGGGCTCAGGTCCTCCGAGAGAGAGAAAGAAAGAGAGAAGGAGAGAATTAGAGAACGCACACTTAGATTCACACAGGACACCGAATAGGACAGGAGAAGTACTCCAGATATAACAAACTGACCCTAGCCCCGACACATAAACTACTGCAGCATAAATACTGGAGGCTGAGACAGGAGGGGTCAGGAGACACTGTGGCCCCATCCGAGGACACCCCGGACAGGGCCAAACAGGAAGGATATAACCCCACCCACTTTGCCAAAGCACATCCCCCACACCACTAGAGGGATATCTTCAACCACCAACTTACCATCCTGAGACAAGGCCGAGTATAGCCCACAAAGATCTCCGCCACGGTACAACCCAAGGGGGGCAACCCAGACAGGCCGACCACAACAGTGAATCAACCCACCCAGGTGACGCACCCCCACCCAGGGACGGCACGAGAGAGCCCCAGCAAGCCAGTGACTCAGCCCCCGTAACAGGGTTAGAGGCAGAGAATCCCAGTGGAAAGAGGGGAACCGGCCAGGCAGAGACAGCAAGGGCGGTTCGTTGCTCCAGAGCCTTTCCGTTCACCTTCCCACTCCTGGGCCAGACTACACTCAATCATATGACCCACTGAAGAGATGAGTCTTCAGTAAAGACTTAAAGGTTGAGACCGAGTTTGCGTCTCTGACATGGGTAGGCAGACCGTTCCATAAAAATGGAGCTCTATAGGAGAAAGCCCTGCCTCCAGCTGTTTGCTTAGAAATTCTAGGGACAATTAGGAGGCCTGCGTCTTGTGACCGTAGCGTACGTGTAGGTATGTACGGCAGGACCAAATCAGAGAGGTAGGTAGGAGCAAGCCCATGTAATGCTTTGTAGGTTAGCAGTAAAACCTTGAAATCAGCCCTTGCTTTGACAGGAAGCCAGTGTAGAGAGGCTAGCACTGGAGTAATATGATCAAATTTTTTGGTTCTAGTCAGGATTCTAGCAGCCGTATTTAGCACTAACTGAAGTTTATTTAGTGCTTTATCCGGGTAGCCGGAAAATAGAGCATTGCAGTAGTCTAACCTAGAAGTGACAAAAGCATGGATTAATTTTTCTGCATCATTTTTGGACAGAAAGTTTCTGATTTTTGCAATGTTACGTAGATGGAAAAAGCTGTCCTCGAAATGGTCTTGATATGTTCTTCAAAAGAGAGATCAGGGTCCAGAGTAACGCAGAGGTCCTTCACAGTTTTATTTGAGATGACTGTACAACCATTAAGATTCATTGTCAGATTCAACAGAAGATCTCTTTGTTTCTTGGTACCTAGAACAAGCATCTCTGTTTTGTCCGAGTTTAAAAGTAGAAAGTTTCCAGCCATCCACTTCCTTATGTCTGAAACACAGGCTTCTAGCGAGGGCAATTTTGGGGCTTCACCATGTTTCATTGAAATGTACAGCTGTGTGTCAGCCGCATAGCAGTGAAAGTTAACATGTTTTCGAATGACATCCCAAGAGGGAAAATATATAGTGAAAACAATAGTGGTTCTAAAACAGAACCTTGAGGAACACCGAAATGTACAGTTGATTTGTCAGAGGACAAACCATTCACAAGAACAAACTGATATCTTTCCGATAGATAAGATCTAAACCAGGCCAGAACTTGTCAGTGTAGACCAATTTGGGTTTCCAATCTCTCCAAAAGAATGTGGTGATCGATGGTATCAAAAGCAGCACTAAGGTCTAGGAGCACGAGGACAGATGCAGAGCTCGGTCCGATGCCATTAAAATGTCATTTACCACCTTCACAAGTGCCGTCTCAGTGCTATGATGGGGTCTAAAACCAGACTGAAGCATTTCGTATACATTGTTTGTCTTCAGGAAGGCAGTGAGTTGCTGCGCAACAGCCTTCTCTAAAATCTTTGAGAGGAATGGAAGATTCGATATAGGCCGATAGTTTTTATATTTTCTGGGTCAAGGTTTGGCTTTTTCAAGAGAGGCTTTATTACTGCCACTTTTAGTGAGTTTGGTACACATCCAGTGGATAGAGAGCCGTTTATTATGTTCAACATAGGAGGGCCAAGCACAGGAAGCAGCTCTTTCAGTAGTTTAGTTGGAATAGGGTCCAGTATACAGCTTGAAGGTTTAGAGGCCATGATTATTTTCATCATTGTGTCAAGAGATATAGTACTAAAACACTTGAGCGTCTCTCTTGATCCTAGGTCCTGGCAGAGTTGTGCAGACTCAGGACAACTGAGGTTTGGAGGAATACGCAGGTTTAAAGAGGAGTCCGTAATTTGCTTTCTAATAATCATAATCTTTCCTCAAAGAAGTTCATGAATTTATCACTGCTAAAGTGAAAGTCATCCTCTCTTGGGGAATGCTGCTTTTTAGTTAGCTTTGCCACAGTATCAAAAAGGAATTTCGGATTGTTCTTATTTTCCTCAATTAAGTTAGAAAAATAGGACGATCGAGCAGCAGTAAGGGCTCTTCGGTACTGCACGGTACCGTCCTTCCAAGCTAGTCGGAAGACTTCCAGTTTGGTGTGGCGCCATTTCCGTTCCAATTTTCTGGAAGCTTGCTTCAGAGCTCGGGTATTTTCTGTGTACCAGGGAGCTAGTTTCTTATGAGACATTTTTTTAGTTTTTAGGGGTGCAACTGCATCTAGGTATTGCGCAAGGTTAAATTGAGATCCTCAGTTAGGTGGTTAACGGATTTTTGTCCTCTGGCGTCCTTGGGTAGGCAGAGGGAGTCTGGAAGGGCATCAAGGAATCTTTGTGTTGTCTGTGAATTTATAGCACGACTTTTGATGTTCCTTGGTTGGGGTCTGAGCAGATTATTTGTTGCAATTGCAAACGTAATAAAATGGTGGTCCGATAGTCCAGGATTATGAGGAAAAACATTAAGATCCACAACATTTATTCCATGGGACAAAACTAGGTCCAGCGTATGACTGTGACAGTGAGTGGGTCCAGAGACATGTTGGACAAAACCCACTGAGTCGATGATGGCTCCAAAAGCCTTTTGGAGTGGGTCTGTGGACTTTTCCATGTGAATATTAAAGTCACCAAAGATTAGAATATTATCTGCAATGACTACAAGGTCTGATAGGAATTCAGGGAACTCAGTGAGAAACGCTGTATATGGCCCAGGAGGCCTGTAAACAGTAGCTATAAAAAGTGATTGAGTAGGCTGCATAGATTTCATGACTAGAAGCTCAAAAGACGAAAACGCTATTTTTTTTTTTTTGTAAATTGAAATTTGCTATCGTAAATGTTAGCAACACCTCCGCCTTTGCGGGATGCACGGGGATATGGTCACTAGTGTAGCCAGGAGGTGAGGCCTCATTTAACACAGTAAATTCATCAGGCTTAAGCCATGTTTCAGTCAGGCCAATCACATCAAGATTATGATCAGTGATTAGTTCATTGACTATAATTGCCTTTGAAGTAAGGGATCTAACATTAAGTAGCCCTATTTTGAGATGTGAGGTATCATGATCTCTTTCAGTAATGACAGGAATGGAGGTGGTCTTTATCCTAGTGAGATTGCTAAGGCGAACACCGCCATGTTTAGTTTTGCCCAACCTAGGTCGAGGCACAGACACGGTCTCAATGGTGATAGCTGAGCTGACTACACTGACTATGCTAGTGGCAGACTCCACTATGCTGGCAGGCTGGCTAATAGCCTGCTGCCTGGCCTGCACCCTATTTCATTGTGGAGCTAGAGGAGTTAGAGCCCTGTCTATGTTGGCAGATAAGATGAGAGCACCCTCCAGCTAGGATGGAGTCCGTCACTCCTCAGCAGGTCAGGCTTGGTCCTGTTTGTGGGTGAGTCCCAGAAAGAGGGCCAATTATCTACAAATTCTATCTTTTGGGAGGGGCAGAAAACAGTTTTCAACCAGCGATTGAGTTGTGAGACTCTGCTGTAGAGCTCATCACTCCCTAACTGGGAGGGGGCCAGAGACAATTACTCGATGCCGACACATCTTTCTAGCTGATATGCACGCAGAAGCTATGTTGCGCTTGGTGATCTCTGACTGTTTCATCCTAACATCGTTGGTGCCGACGTGGATAACAATATCTCTATACTCTACACTCGCCAGTTTTAGCTTTAGCCAGCACCATCTTCAGATTAGCCTTAACGTCGGTAGCCCTGCCCCCCGGGTAAACAGTGTATGATCGCTGGATGATTCGCTTTAAGTCTAATACTGCGGGTAATGGAGTCGCCAATGACTAGAGTTTTCAATTTGTCAGAGCTAATGGTGGGAAGCTTCGGCGTCTCAGACCCCGTAACGGGAGGAGTAGAGACCAGAGAAGACTCGGCCTCTGACACCGACCCGCTGCTTAATGGGGAAAACCGGTTGAAAGTTTCTGTCTGCTGAATGAGCGACACCGGTTGAGCGTTCCTACAGCATTTCCTTCCAGAAACCGTGAGAAAGTTGTCCGGCTGCGGGGACTGTGCCAGGGGATTTATACTACTATCTGCACTTACTGGTGGCACAGACGCTGTTTCATCCTTTCCTACACTGAAATTACCCTTGCCTAACGATTGCGTCTGAAGCTGGGCTTGCAGTACAGCTATCCTCGCCGTAAGGCTAACACAGCGGCTGCAATTAGAAGGCATCATGTTAATGTTACTACTTAGCTCGGCTGTTGGAGGTCCTGACGAATCGTGTCCAGATAAAGCGTCCGGAGTGAAAAAGTTGAGGAAAAATAAATATATGAACGGTAATTAAAAAGTGAAACCCGTAAAGTTGTCAGGTAGCAAAATAGGTTGGCAACAAAACGCACAGCAATTCGAAAACAAGCCTGCAAGTTCAAAACCTCAACCTACTTGAAGGTAACAGCTCTCCAGTGAAGGGTATAGTGGACCCAGTGAGGGGTCCACTATACGGCAGTGTGGGGTCCACTATACGGCAGTGTGGGGTCCACTATACGGCAGTGTGGGGTCCACTATACGGCAGTGTGGGGTCCACTATACGGCAGTGTGGGGTCCACTATACGGCAGTGTGGGGTCCACTATACGGCAGTGTGGGGTCCACTATACGGCAGTGTGGGGTCCACTATACGGCAGTGTGGGGTCCACTATACGGCAGTGTGGGGTCCACTATACGGCAGTGTGGGGTCCACTATACGGCAGTGTGGGGTCCACTATACGGCAGTGTGGGGTCCACTATACGGCAGTGTGGGGTCCACTATACGGCAGTGTGGGGTCCACTATACGGCAGTGTGGGGTCCACTATACGGCAGTGTGGGGTCCACTATACGGCAGTGTGGGGTCCACTATACGGCAGTGTGGGGTCCACTATACGGCAGTGTGGGGTCCACTATATGGCAGTGTGGGGTCCACTATATGGCAGTGTGGGGTCCACTATATGGCAGTGTGGGGTCCACTATATGGCAGTGTGGGGTCCACTATATGGCAGTGAAGGGTGGGGTCCACTATATGGGTCCACTATATGGCAGTGAAGGGTGGGGTCCACTATATGGGTCCACTATATGGCAGTGAAGGGTGGGGTCCACTATATGGCAGTGAAGGGTGGGGTCCACTATATGGGTCCACTATATGGCAGTGAAGGCTGGGGTCCACTATATGGCAGTGAAGTGTGGGGTCCACTATATGGCAGTGAAGGGTGGGGTCCACTATATGGGTCCACTATATGGCAGTGAAGGGTCCACTATATGGCAGTGAAGGGTGGGGTCCACTATACGGCAGTGTGGGGTCCACTATATGGCAGTGTGGGGTCCACTATATGGCAGTGTGGGGTCCACTATATGGCAGTGTGGGGTCCACTATATGGCAGTGAGGGGTCCACTATATGGCAGTGAAGGGTGGGGTCCACTATATGGCAGTGAAGGGTCCACTATATGGCAGTGAAGGGTCCACTATATGGCAGTGAAGGGTCCACTATATGGCAGTGAAGGGTCCACTATATGGCAGTGAAGGGTCCACTATATGGCAGTGAAGGGTCCACTATATGGCAGTGAAGGGTGGGGTCCACTATATGGCAGTGAAAGGGTGGGGTCCACTATATGGCAGTGAAGGGTGGGGTCCACTATATGGCAGTGAAGAGTGGGGTGCACTATATGGCAGTGAAGGGTGGGGTCCACTATATGGCAGTGAAGGGTGGGGTCCACTATATGGCAGTGTGGGGTCCACTATATGGCAGTGAAGAGTGGGGTCCACTATATGGCAGTGAAGGGAGGGGTCCACTATATGGGTCCACTATATGGCAGTGTGGGGTCCACTATAATACAGTGAAGGGTGGGGTCAACTATATGGGTCCACTATATGGCAGTGAAGGGTCCACTATATGGCAGTGAAGGGTCCACTATATGGCAGTGAAGGGTGGGGTCCACTATATGGCAGTGAAGGGTGGGGTCCACTACATGGCAGTGAAGGGTGGGGTCCACTACATGGCAGTGAAGGGTGGGGTCCACTATATGGCAGTGAAGGGTGGGGTCCACTATATGGCAGTGAAGTGTGGGGTCCACTATATGGCAGTGAAGAGTGGGGTCCACTATATGGCAGTGAAGTGGGGGTCCACTATATGGCAGTGAAGGGTCCACTATATGGCAGTGAAGGGTCCACTATATGGCAGTGAAGGGTGGGGTCCACTATACGGCAGTGTGGGGTCCACTATACGGCAGTGTGGGGTCCACTATACGGCAGTGTGGGGTCCACTATATGGCAGTGTGGGGTCCACTATACGGCAGTGTGGGGTCCACTATACGGCAGTGTGGGGTCCACTATACGGCAGTGTGGGGTCCACTATATGGCAGTGTGGGGTCCACTATATGGCAGTGTGGGGTCCACTATATGGCAGTGTGGGGTCCACTATATGGCAGTGTGGGGTCCACTATATGGCAGTGTGGGGTCCACTATATGGCAGTGTGGGGTCCACTATATGGCAGTGTGGGGTCCACTATATGGCAGTGTGGGGTCCACTATATGGCAGTGAAGGGTGGGGTCCACTATATGGCAGTGAAGGGTCCACTATATGGCAGTGAAGGGTGGGGTCAACTATATGGGTCCACTATATGGCAGTGAAGGGTGGGGTCCACTATATGGGTCCACTATATGGCAGTGAAGGGTGGGGTCCACTATATGGCAGTGAAGGGTGGGTCCACTATATGGGTCCACTATATGGCAGTGAAGGCTGGGGTCCACTATATGGCAGTGAAGTGTGGGGTCCACTATATGGCAGTGAAGGGTGGGGTCCACTATATGGCAGTGAAGGGTCCACTATATGGCAGTGAAGGGTGGGGTCCACTATATGGCAGTGTGGGGTCCACTATACGGCAGTGTGGGGTCCACTATACGGCAGTGTGGGGTCCACTATATGGCAGTGTGGGGTCCACTATATGGCAGTGTGGGGTCCACTATACGGCAGTGTGGGGTCCACTATATGGCAGTGTGGGGTCCACTATATGGCAGTGTGGGGTCCACTATATGGCAGTGTGGGGTCCACTATATGGCAGTGTGGGGTCCACTATATGGCAGTGAAGGGTGGGGTCCACTATATGGCAGTGAAGGGTGGGGTCCACTATATGGCAGTGAAGTGTGGGGTCCACTATATGGGTCCACTATATGGCAGTGAAGGGTGGGGTCCACTATATGGGTCCACTATATGGCAGTGAAGGATGGGGTCCACTATATGGCAGTGAAGTGTGGGGTCCACGATATGGGTCCACTATATGGCAGTGAAGTGTGGGGTCCACTATATGGGTCCACTATATGGCAGTGAAGTGTGGGGTCCACTATATGGCAGTGAAGGGTGGGGTCCACTATATGGGTCCACTATATGGCAGTGAAGGGTCCACTATATGGCAGTGAAGGGTCCACTATATGGCAGTGAAGGGTGGGGTCCACTATATGGCAGTGAAGTGTGGGGTCCACTATATGGCAGTGAAGTGTGGGGTCCACTATATGGGTCCACTATATGGCAGTGAAGGGTGGGGTCCACTATATGGCAGTGTGGGGTCCACTATATGGCAGTGTGGGGTCCACTATATGGCAGTGTGGGGTCCACTATATGGCAGTGTGGGGTCCACTATATGGCAGTGAAGGGTGGGGTCCACTATATGGCAGTGAAGGTGGGGTGGGGTCCACTATATGGGTCCACTATATGGCAGTGAAGGGTGGGGTCCACTATATGGGTCCACTATATGGCAGTGAAGGGTGGGGTCCACTATATGGCAGTGAAGGGTGGGGTCCACTATATGGGTCCACTATATGGCAGTGAAGGCTGGGGTCCACTATATGGCAGTGAAGTGTGGGGTCCACTATATGGGTCCACTATATGGCAGTGAAGGGTCCACTATATGGCAGTGAAGGGTGGGGTCCACTATACGGCAGTGTGGGGTCCACTATATGGCAGTGTGGGGTCCACTATATGGCAGTGTGGGGTCCACTATATGGCAGTGTGGGGTCCACTATATGGCAGTGAGGGGTCCACTATATGGCAGTGAGGGGTCCACTATATGGCAGTGAAGGGTGGGGTCCACTATATGGCAGTGAAGGGTCCACTATATGGCAGTGAAGGGTCCACTATATGGCAGTGAAGGGTCCACTATATGGCAGTGAAGGGTCCACTATATGGCAGTGAAGGGTCCACTATATGGCAGTGAAGGGTCCACTATATGGCAGTGAAGGGTCCACTATATGGCAGTGAAAGGGTGGGGTCCACTATATGGCAGTGAAGAGTGGGGTGCACTATATGGCAGTGAAGGGTGGGGTCCACTATATGGCAGTGAAGGGTGGGGTCCACTATATGGCAGTGTGGGGTCCACTATATGGCAGTGAAGAGTGGGGTCCACTATATGGCAGTGAAGGGTGGGGTCCACTATATGGGTCCACTATATGGCAGTGTGGGGTCCACTATAATACAGTGAAGGGTGGGGTCAACTATATGGGTCCACTATATGGCAGTGTGGGGTCCACTATAATACAGTGAAGGGTGGGGTCCACTATATGGCAGTGAAGGGTCCACTATATGGCAGTGAAGGGTGGGGTCCACTATATGGCAGTGAAGGGTGGTCCACTATATGGCAGTGAAGGGTGGGGTCCACTACATGGCAGTGAAGGGTGGGGTCCACTACATGGCAGTGAAGGGTGGGGTCCACTATATGGCAGTGAAGGGTGGGGTCCACTACATGGCAGTGAAGGGTGGGGTCCACTACATGGCAGTGAAGGGTGGGGTCCACTACATGGCAGTGAAGGGTGGGGTCCACTATATGGCAGTGAAGGGTGGGGTCCACTATATGGGTCCACTATATGGCAGTGAAGTGTGGGGTCCACTATATGGCAGTGAAGAGTGGGGTCCACTATACGGCAGTGAAGTGTGAGGTCCACTATATGGCAGTGAAGTGTGAGGTCCACTATATGGCAGTGAAGGGTCCACTATATGGCAGTGAAGGGTCCACTATACGGCAGTGAAGGGTGGGGTCCACTATACGGCAGTGTGGGGTCCACTATACGGCAGTGTGGGGTCCACTATACGGCAGTGTGGGGTCCACTATACGGCAGTGTGGGGTCCACTATACGGCAGTGTGGGGTCCACTATACGGCAGTGTGGGGTCCACTATATGGCAGTGTGGGGTCCACTATATGGCAGTGTGGGGTCCACTATATGGCAGTGTGGGGTCCACTATATGGCAGTGTGGGGTCCACTATATGGCAGTGTGGGGTCCACTATATGGCAGTGTGGGGTCCACTATATGGCAGTGTGGGGTCCACTATATGGCAGTGTGGGGTCCACTATATGGCAGTGTGGGGTCCACTATATGGCAGTGAAGGGTGGGGTCCACTATATGGCAGTGAAGGGTGGGGTCCACTATATGGCAGTGAAGGGTGGGGTCCACTATATGGCAGTGAAGGGTGGGGTCCACTATATGGGTCCACTATATGGCAGTGAAGGGTGGGGTCCACTATATGGGTCCACTATATGGCAGTGAAGGGTGGGGTCCACTATATGGCAGTGAAGGGTGGGGTCCACTATATGGGTCCACTATATGGCAGTGAAGGCTGGGGTCCACTATATGGCAGTGAAGTGTGAGGTCCACTATATGGCAGTGAAGGGTGGGGTCCACTATATGGGTCCACTATATGGCAGTGAAGGGTCCACTATATGGCAGTGAAGGGTGGGGTCCACTATATGGCAGTGAAGGGTGGGGTCCACTATACGGCAGTGTGGGGTCCACTATATGGCAGTGTGGGGTCCACTATATGGCAGTGTGGGGTCCACTATATGGCAGTGTGGGGTCCACTATATGGCAGTGTGGGGTCCACTATATGGCAGTATGGGGTCCACTATATGGCAGTGTGGGGTCCACTATATGGCAGTGTGGGGTCCACTATATGGCAGTGAAGGGTGGGGTCCACTATATGGCAGTGAAGGGTGGGGTCCACTATATGGCAGTGAAGGGTGGGGTCCACTATATGGGTCCACTATATGGCAGTGAAGGGTGGGGTCCACTATATGGGTCCACTATATGGCAGTGAAGGGTGGGGTCCACTATATGGCAGTGAAGGGTGGGGTCCACTATATGGGTCCACTATATGGCAGTGAAGGCTGGGGTCCACTATATGGCAGTGAAGTGTGGGGTCCACTATATGGCAGTGAAGGGTGGGGTCCACTATATGGGTCCACTATATGGCAGTGAAGGGTCCACTATATGGCAGTGTGGGGTCCACTATACGGCAGTGTGGGGTCCACTATACGGCAGTGTGGGGTCCACTATACGGCAGTGTGGGGTCCACTATATGGCAGTGTGGGGTCCACTATATGGCAGTGTGGGGTCCACTATATGGCAGTGTGGGGTCCACTATATGGCAGTGTGGGGTCCACTATATGGCAGTGTGGGGTCCACTATATGGCAGTGTGGGGTCCACTATATGGCAGTGTGGGGTCCACTATATGGCAGTGAAGGGTGGGGTCCACTATATGGCAGTGAAGGGTGGGGTCCACTATATGGCAGTGAAGGGTCCACTATATGGCAGTGAAGGGTGGGGTCCACTATATGGGTCCACTATATGGCAGTGAAGGGTGGGGTCCACTATATGGGTCCACTATATGGCAGTGAAGGGTGGGGTCCACTATATGGCAGTGAAGGGTGGGGTCCACTATATGGGTCCACTATATGGCAGTGAAGGGTGGGGTCCACTATATGGCAGTGAAGTGTGGGGTCCACTATATGGGTCCACTATATGGCAGTGAAGTGTGGGGTCCACTATATGGCAGTGAAGGGTGGGGTCCACTATATGGGTCCACTATATGGCAGTGAAGGGTCCACTATATGGCAGTGAAGGGTGGGGTCCACTATATGGCAGTGAAGGGTGGGGTCCACTATATGGCAGTGAAGTGTGGGGTCCACTATATGGCAGTGAAGTGTGGGGTCCACTATATGGGTCCACTATATGGCAGTGAAGGGTGGGGTCCACTATATGGGTCCACTATATGGCAGTGAAGGGTCCACTATATGGCAGTGAAGGGTGGGGTCCACTATATGGCAGTGAAGGGTGGGGTCCACTATATGGCAGTGAAGGGTGGGGTCCACTATATGGCAGTGAAGGGTGGGGTCCAGAAGCCTGCACACCCATACCTGAAACAGGCTGGTGTGTGTTACCTGAAGCAGGCTGTGTGTGTGTTACCTGAAGCAGGCTGGTGTGTGTGTTACCTGAAGCAGGCTGGTGTGTGTGTTACCTGAAGCAGGCTGGTGTGTGTGTTACCTGAAGCAGGCTGGTGTGTGTGTTACCTGAAGCAGGCTGGTGTGTGTGTTACCTGAAGCAGGCTGGTGTGTGTTACCTGAAGCAGGCTGGTGTGTGTGTTACCTGAAGCAGGCTGGTGTGTGTGTTACCTGAAGCAGGCTTGTGTGTGTGTTACCTGAAGCAGGCTGGTGTGTGTTACCTGAAGCAGGCTGGTGTGTGTTACCTGAAACAGGCTGGTGTGTGTGTTACCTGAAAACAGGCTGGCTGGTGTGTGTTACCTGAAACAGGCTGCGTGTGTGTTACCTGAAGCAGGCTGGTGTGTGTTACCTGAAGCAGGCTGGTGTGGGTGTTACCTGAAGCAGGCTGGTGTGGGTGTTACCTGAAGCAGGCTGGTGTGGGTGTTACCTGAAGCAGGCTGGTGTGGGTGTTACCTGAAGCAGGCTGGTGTGGGTGTTACCTGAAGCAGGCTGGTGTGTGTTACCTGAAGCAGGCTGGTGTGTGTGTTACCTGAAGCAGGCTGGTGTGTGTGTTACCTGAAGCAGGCTGGTGTGTGTGTTACCTGAAGCAGGCTGGTGTGTGTGTTACCTGAAGCAGGCTGGTGTGTGTGTTACCTGAAGCAGGCTGGTGTGTGTGTTACCTGAAGCAGGCTGGTGTGTGTGTTACCTGAAGCAGGCTGGTGAGGGTGTTACCTGAAGCAGGCTGGTGAGGGTGTTACCTGAAGCAGGCTGGTGAGGGTGTTACCTGAAGCAGGCTGGTGAGGGTGTTACCTGAAGCAGGCTGGTGAGGTGTTACCTGAAGCAGGCTGGTGAGGGTGTTACCTGAAGCAGGCTGGTGAGGGTGTTACCTGAAGCAGGCTGGTGTGTGTGTTACCTGAAGCAGGCTGGTGTGTGTGTTACCTGAAGCAGGCTGGTGTGTGTGTTACCTGAAGCAGGCTGGTGTGTGTGTTACCTGAAGCAGGCTGGTGTGTGTTACCTGAAGCAGGCTGGTGTGTGTGTTACCTGAAGCAGGCTGGTGTGTGTGTTACCTGAAGCAGGCTGGTGTGTGTGTTACCTGAAGCAGGCTGGTGTGTGTGTTACCTGAAGCAGGCTGGTGTGTGTGTTACCTGAAGCAGGCTGGTGTGTGTGTTACCTGAAGCAGGCTGGTGTGTGTGTTACCTGAAGCAGGCTGGTGTGTGTGTTACCTGAAGCAGGCTGGTGTGTGTGTTACCTGAAGCAGGCTGGTGTGTGTTACCTGAAGCAGGCTGGTGTGTGTTACCTGAAGCAGGCTGGTGTGTGTTACCTGAAGCAGGCTGGTGTGTGTGTTACCTGAAGCAGGCTGGTGTGTGTTACCTGAAGCAGGCTGGTGTGTGTTACCTGAAGCAGGCTGGTGTGTTGTACAGGGAGTTGTTCTGAGCCTGCACTTGGTAGTTAAGGACAATGGGACACTCCTTCAGGGCGTGGTCAATGAGATCCTCTCTCACGATCACCACAGCAACACCAGCGCAGCCCACGTTCTTCTGAGCCCCAGCGAAGATCAGCCCAAACTATTAATAACACAATAAACACCAACACACAGGAAGTTATGACTGGGTTATTGTCCTTTAAATGTTTTAGGTCATTTCTGTAGGGTGAAATAACATGCAGTAGTTGGTAGGCTTTCCTTTACCGTACATTATGCTGCATAACCATAACCTCAAATCAGCACCTCAAATCTCATTCCCATGCATTTTAATGATGTAAATATGTCGTTCTGCCCCTGAACAAGGCAGTTAACCCACTGTTCCTAGGCCAGTTAACCCACTGTTCCTAGGCCAGTTAACCCACTGTTCCTAGGCCAGTTAACCCACTGTTCCCCTGAACAGGCAGTTAACCCACTGTTCCTAGACCAGTTAACCCACTGTTCCCCTGAACAGGCAGTTAACCCACTGTTCCTAGACCAGTTAACCCACTGTTCCTAGACCAGTTAACCCACTGTTCCTAGGCCAGTTAACCCACTGTTCCCCTGAACAGGCAGTTAACCCACTGTTCCTAGACCAGTTAACCCACTGTTCCTAGACCAGTTAACCCACTGTTCCCCTGAACAGGCAGTTAACCCACTGTTCCTAGACCAGTTAACCCACTGTTCCTAGGCCAGTTAACCCACTGTTCCTAGGCCAGTTAACCCACTGTTCCTAGACCAGTTAACCCACTGTTCCTAGACCAGTTAACCCACTGTTCCTAGACCAGTTAACCCACTGTTCCTAGACCAGTTAACCCACTGTTCCTAGACCAGTTAACCCACTGTTCCTAGACCAGTTAACCCACTGTTCCTAGACCAGTTAACCCACTGTTCCCCTGAACAGGCAGTTAACCCACTGTTCCTAGACCAGTTAACCCACTGTTCCTAGACCAGTTAACCCACTGTTCCCCTGAACAGGCAGTTAACCCACTGTTCCTAGACCAGTTAACCCACTGTTCCTAGACCAGTTAACCCACTGTTCCTAGACCAGTTAACCCACTGTTCCTAGACCAGTTAACCCACTGTTCCTAGGCCAGTTAACCCACTGTTCCTAGGCCAGTTAACCCACTGTTCCTAGGCCAGTTAACCCACTGTTCCTAGACCAGTTAACCCACTGTTCCTAGGCCAGTTAACCCACTGTTCCTAGACCAGTTAACCCACTGTTCCTAGACCAGTTAACCCACTGTTCCTAGACCAGTTAACCCACTGTTCCCCTGAACAGGCAGTTAACCCACTGTTCCTAGACCAGTTAACCCACTGTTCCTAGACCAGTTAACCCACTGTTCCCCTGAACAGGCAGTTAACCCACTGTTCCTAGACCAGTTAACCCACTGTTCCTAGACCAGTTAACCCACTGTTCCTAGACCAGTTAACCCACTGTTCCTAGACCAGTTAACCCACTGTTCCTAGACCAGTTAACCCACTGTTCCTAGACCAGTTAACCCACTGTTCCTAGACCAGTGTTCTGTTCCCCTGAACAAGGCAGTTAACCCACTGTTCCCTGAACAAGGCAGTTAACCCACTGTTCCTAGGCCAGTTAACCCACTGTTCCCTGAACAAGGCAGTTAACCCACTGTTCCTCTGAACAAGGCAGTTAACCCACTGTTCCTCTGAACAAGGCAGTTAACCCACTGTTCCTCTGAACAAGGCAGTTAACCCACTGTTCTCCTGAACAAGGCAGTTAACCCACTGTTCTCCTGAACAAGGCAGTTAACCCACTGTTCTCCTGAACAAGGCAGTTAACCCACTGTTCTCCTGAACAAGGCAGTTAACCCACTGTTCTCCTGAACAAGGCAGTTAACCCACTGTTCCCCTGAACAAGGCAGTTAACCCACTGTTCCCCTGAACAAGGCAGTTAACCACTGTAGACCACTGTTCCCCTGAACAAGGCAGTTAACCCACTGTTCCTAGGCCAGTTAACCCACTGTTCCTAGGCCAGTTAACCCACTGTTCCTAGGCCAGTTAACCCACTGTTCCTAGGCCAGTTAACCCACTGTTCCTAGGCCAGTTAACCCACTGTTCCTAGGCCAGTTAACCCACTGTTCCTAGGCCAGTTAACCCACTGTTCCTAGGCCAGTTAACCCACTGTTCCCAGGCCAGTTAACCCACTGTTCCCAGGCCAGTTAACCCACTGTTCCCAGGCCAGTTAACCCACTGTTCCCAGGCCAGTTAACCCACTGTTCCCAGGCCAGTTAACCCACTGTTCCCAGGCCAGTTAACCCACTGTTCCCAGGCCAGTTAACCCACTGTTCCTAGGCCAGTTAACCCACTGTTCCTAGGCCAGTTAACCCACTGTTCCTAGGCCAGTTAACCCACTGTTCTCCTGAACAAGGCAGTTAACCCACTGTTCCTAGGCCAGTTAACCCACTGTTCCTAGGCCAGTTAACCCACTGTTCCTAGGCCAGTTAACCCACTGTTCCTAGGCCAGTTAACCCACTGTTCCTAGGCCAGTTAACCCACTGTTCCTAGGCCAGTTAACCCACTGTTCCTAGGCCAGTTAACCCACTGTTCCTAGGCCAGTTAACCCACTGTTCCTAGGCCAGTTAACCCACTGTTCCTAGGCCAGTTAACCCACTGTTCCTAGGCCAGTTAACCCACTGTTCCTAGGCCAGTTAACCCACTGTTCCTAGGCCAGTTAACCCACTGTTCCTAGGCCAGTTAACCCACTGTTCCTAGGCCGTCATTGTAAAGAAGAATTTGTTCTTAAAGGGACTTGCCTAGTTAAATAAATGTAAAAAATTAAATGATGTAGCCGATTTTGACTTTGCAGCGTGGTTGTGTCGTGGGAACCAAGTAAGATGCTCAACCTTACCTTGGAAACGTCGACGGGTCGGGACAGGAAGTTAGATGACATGTCAGAGACCAGGACGGCTCCATGGGTTTCGGGGATGAAGTTGTACTCCACGCCGTGCACCGTCTCGTTGCAGCAGTAATACACGTAGGACGATCCAGGGGTCAACGACCAACTGCTGGGGTCAGGGATCTCTGGAGGACCACACAGTCAGAATCATTAGACCACACGGTCAGAATCATTAGACCACACGGTCAGAATCATTAGACCACACGGTCAGAATCATTAGACCACACGGTCAGAATCATTAGACCACACAGTCAGAATCATTAGACCACACAGTCAGAATCATTAGACCACACAGTCAGAATCATTAGACCACACAGTCAGAATCATTAGACCACACAGTCAGAATCATTAGACCACACAGTCAGAATCATTAGACCACACAGTCAGAATCATTAGACCACACAGTCAGAATCATTAGACCACACAGTCAGAATCATTAGACCACACAGTCAGAATCATTAGACCACACAGTCAGAATCATTAGACCACACAGTCAGAATCATTAGACCACACAGTCAGAATCATTAGACCACACGGTCAGAATCATTAGACCACACAGTCAGAATCATTAGACCACACGGTCAGAATCATTTGTCAATGACTGACCACGAGAATCTAAATAGGTCAGATCAGGTGAATAACTTCAATCACTAGTGGTGATTAACAACTCACGTCCTGTCGTAAATCAAGGGGGGGGCTTTCAGGTCTCCCTCTCCAATATTCACCTAAGGAATGTAATTTGTTTCCAAGATACTTTTTCCCGCCGAAACTCTAACACTCTCAAAAGCAACGACTGGAACAATATTTCTAACGTAGACCGTGGGGAATGGTCAGAGGCGATCTATAGAACACTAATGTCATTTTATTATTTTGTGATGTCATTAAAAAATATAACAAAGGAAATACTGTAACTTGGAAAGTATACCCATTACATGTACCAAGTTTCCATACGTTGTACATGTAATATGAAAAATTATGAAAGTGTTTTTGTTAAGAGAGGGATGTGATTTGAGAAACAATAAGATAATTGTTTTACATAACTTTGTACAAGTGACAAGTCACGACTCCGAGTGAGGTCAGAGAGCGTGTCAGCCTGACGGAACTGCTCCTTTCAAACAAACTGTATAAATGATGAATTAAGAAATGAACATAGCAGACCAGAAAAGCATGACGCTGCAGCTGCACATTTAAAGTGGTTTTAACTTTGAATCTCAACACGAGGTGGAGACGATAAACTCACCTCCCGGACAATCACTGGTACGGCTGATTAGCTGTCCTCAGTAAAGTATATCTAGAAAGCGAAATTATGTGGGACCATCATATTACACTGCTCTCATCACCCCACTGGGAACCATCATCACCCTACTGGGAACCATCATCACCCCACTGGGAACCATCATCACCCCACTGGGAACCATCATCACCCCACTGGGAACCATCATCACCCCACTGGGAACCATCATCACCCTACTGGGAACCATCATCACCCCACTGGGAACCATCATCACCCTACTGGGAACCATCATCACCCCACTGGGAACCATCATCACCCCACTGGGAACCATCATCACCCCACTGGGAACCATCATCACCCCACTGGGAACCATCATCACCCCACTGGGAACCATCATCACCCCACTGGGAACCATCATCACCCCACTGGGAACCATCATCACCCCACTGGGAACCATCATCACCCCACTGGGAACCATCATCACCCCACTGGGAACCATCATCACCCCACTGGGAACCATCATCACCCCACTGGGAACCATCATCACCCCACTGGGAACCATCATCACCCCACTGGGAACCATCATCACCCCACTGGGAACCATCATCACCCTACTGGGAACCATCATCACCCTACTGGGAACCATCATCACCCTACTGGGAACCATCATCACCCCACTGGGAACCATCATCACCCCACTGGGAACCATCATCACCCTACTGGGAACCATCATCACCCCACTGGGAACCATCATCACCCCACTGGGAACCATCATCACCCCACTGGGAACCATCATCACCCCACTGGGAACCATCATCACCCCACTGGGAACCATCATCACCCCACTGGGAACCATCATCACCCCACTGGGAACCATCATCACCCCACTGGGAACCATCATCACCCCACTGGGAACCAGCATCACCCCACTGGGAACCAGCATCACCCCACTGGGAACAAGCATCACCCCACTGGGAACCAGCATCACCCCACTGGGAACCAGCATCACCCCACTGGGAACCATCATCACCCCACTGGGAACCATCATCACCCCACTGGGAACCATCATCACCCCACTGGGAACCATCATCACCCCACTGGGAACCATCATCACCCCACTGGGAACCATCATCACCCCACTGGGAACCATCATCACCCCACTGGGAACCATCATCACCCCACTGGGAACCATCATCACCCCACTGGGAACCATCATCACCCCACTGGGAACCATCATCACCCCACTGGGAACCATCATCACCCCACTGGGAACCATCATCACCCTACTGGGAACCATCATCACCCCACTGGGAACCATCATCACCCCACTGGGAACCATCATCACCCCACTGGGAACCATCATCACCCCACTGGGAACCATCATCACCCCACTGGGAACCATCATCACCCCACTGGGAACCATCATCACCCCACTGGGAACCATCATCACCCCACTGGGAACCATCATCACCCCACTGGGAACCATCATCACCCCACTGGGAACCATCATCACCCCACTGGGAACCATCATCACCCCACTGGGAACCAGCATCACCCCACTGGGAACCATCATCACCCTACTGGGAACCATCATCACCCTACTGGGAACCATCATCACCCTACTGGGAACCATCATCACCCTACTGGGAACCATCATCACCCCACTGGGAACCATCATCACCCTACTGGGAACCATCATCACCCCACTGGGAACCACACGGCTGACTAGCCCATCTTCAAAGAAGCATCTTCCAGAGTGAATGGAAGGAAAATCAACTCTGCAGTTCTGTTCAGGACGACACGACAAGGCACCGGATGGATGACTGCAGAGACAAACAGTAGAAGTCTTGTTGGAACCCTTTTGGACAATCAGAGCCTTACAAGCCACAACAAGACCTAAACCGTCATGAACAAATACTGTATAACAAGCATTCGACCTGAAAGATCCCAGTTAAATCCCGTTATCCCTGGTTAGTTACTATTGGCTTAACCACACATGAAATTAACAGCACATTCCTTCATTGATTAATTTCCTTTCTGACCCACAAAATATATTCTGATGTGATTTAAGCATTGACATGGACTCAGAATATCCAATTTAATCTATGAACAATTGTAATCGAGTACAAAACTGACAATTTGGGAAAATATCAAATATAGCTTGCATATATAGTTACATTTTTCATGCTAGAAAAGGTTGGAGACCCCTGCTATATGCCTATAGGTTGTTTATTTACAACGTCACTCATTTGATTTCTTTACTATGTTACGTTAATTACTAAACTACATGGCCAAAAGTATGTGGACATCCCTTCAAGTTAGTGAATTCGGCTATTTCAGCCACATCCGTTGCTGACAGGTGTATAAAACCCGAGCAGAGCCATGCAATCTCCATAGACAAACACTGGCAGTAGAATGGCCTTACTGAAGAGCTCGGTGACTTTCAACCTGGCACCGTCATAGGAAATGTCTAGGAGCAACAACGGCGCAGCCGCAAAGTGGTAGGCCACACAAGCTCACAGAATGGGAGCCCCGAGAGCTGAAGAACTTTAAAAAATTGTCTGTCCTCAGTTGCAACACTCACAACAGTGTTCTAAACTGCCTCTGGAAGCAACGTGAGCACAATAACTGTTCTCTGGGAGCTTCATGAAATGGATTTCTATGGCCGAACAGCCGCACACAAGCATAAGATCACCATGCGCAATGTCAAGCGTCAGATGGAGTGGTGTAAAGCTCACCGCCATTGGACTCTGGAGCAGTGGAAACGCATTCTCTGGAGTAATGCATCACGCTTCACCATCTGGCAGTCCAACGGACAAATCTGTGTTTGGCGGATGCCAAGAGAATGCTACCTGGCCGAATGCATAGTTCCAACTGTAAAGTTTGGTGGAGGATGAATAATGGTCTGGGGCTGTTTTTCCTGGTTCAGGCGCCTTAATTCCAGTGAAGGGAAATCTTAACGCTACAGCATACAATTAAATTCTAGACAATTCTGTGATTACAACTTGGTGGCAAAAGTTTGGGGAAGGCCCTTTCCTGTTTCAACATGACAATGCGCCCGTGCACAAAGCGAGGTCCATACAGAAATGGTTTGTCAAGATCGGTGTGGAAAAATTTGCCGCTCGATCACTCTGGAGGGATGCCGGCCTCCCGAGTGCTCATTGCTAACTGGGCTAGTCTGAGTGATCAGGATAAGGTTTTGGATGAGGACACACGGGCTACCCAGTCTGAGACTGACCGGGATAAAGTCTAGCTATGTATGAGGACATTGTCAAAACCTGCTCATTCTACACTGATGAGTGTGAAGATAACAATGCAGACAACTATGCAGTCCAAACACATAGCCTGCCCAACCACGTAGAAACATAGCCTGCCCTGAACTGATGCCCAACCACGTAGAAACATAGCCTGCCCAACCATGTAGAAACATAGCCTGCCCTGAACTGATGCCCAACCACGTAGAAACATAGCCTGCCCTGAACTGATGCCCAACCACGTAGAAACATAGCCTGCCCAACCATGTAGAAACATAGCCTGCCCAACCATGTAGAAACATAGCCTGCCCAACCACGTAGAAACATAGCCTGCCCAACCACGTAGAAACATAGCCTGCCCAACCACGTAGAAACATAGCCTGCATGCCAGACAGTCTCTCAGAGAATGACAAGCTCCATTGTATTTGGTGTAACGCTCTAGAACAGCCAGGTGAGTATCAGATTGAGTTTTATAGCTTGGACACCATGCATTAGTGTAATTATCCACTGCACCAGAAAAGTTTCTAAAATACTGTAGAAAACCCTTTCAGTTGCTCTTGGAACACTTTCTCTCAAACACAAATGTTGCTTTTCGACATATTTTTTTAAATTATTGATTATTATAAAAAAATAAAATGACTCGCTCGACTCACTTTTCTAAAAGAAAAGTTAATCAATTTTGTCAGGCCTTAGTGTGGGAATCAGTCACATGTTGTTAGTGTGGTTATCAGTCACATGTTAGTGTGGTTATAAGTCACATGTTGTTAGTGTGGGTTAATGGTGTGAGGCAGATAGATAGTGTCAACAGGAGACATGAGGAGTCATTCTGCTACGTTAAACTGTTAACACGGAACACTGTGTCTCCTGTTATCACTCATGGGCAACAACTGGCGCCACACACACACACACACCCAACCCCCCCTTACTGGTGTAGGTGTCCAGTTTGGGGTGAACCACGTTGACCTTGCCGTATTTCTCAGCTTCCTTGGCAGCATTGGACGACCAGGTGCCCGTCACTAGGTAATCAGCACACCTGTCCTCCTTTAGACCAATCAGATTGAGGGGGACGGCACTAAACTGGCCCGTCCCGCCCCCCTGGAAGAACATGACTTTGTAGTTGGCTGGGATACTCCTGGAGAGAGAGAGAGAGAGAGAGAGAGAGAGAGAGAGAGAGAGAGGAGAAAGAGAGAGGAGAAAGAGAGGAGAAAGAGAGAGAAAGAGAGAGAGAGAGAAGAGAGAAAGAGAAGAAAGAGAAGAAAGAGAGAGAGAGAGAGAAAGAGAGGGCGAGAGAGAGAAGAGAGAGAAAGAGAAGAGAGAGAGAGAGAAAGAGAAGAGAGAGAAAGAGGAGAGAGAGAAGAAAGAGAGAGAGAGAAAGAGAAGAGAGAGAAAGAGAAAGAGAAGAGAGAGAAAGAGAAGAGAGAGAAAGAGAAGAGAGAGAAAGAGAAAGAGAAAGAGAGAGAAAGAGAAAGAGAGAGAAAGAGAAAGAGAAAGAGAGAGAAAGAGAGAGAGAAAGAGAGAGAAAGAGAGAAGAGAGAGAAAGAGAAGAGAGAGAAAGAGAGAGAGAAAGAGAGAGAGAAAGAGAGAGAGGAGAAAAGAGAGGAGAGAGAGAAGAGAGAGAAGAAAGAGAAGAGAGAAGAGAGGAGAGAAGAGAGAAGAGAGGAGAGAAAGAGAGAAGAGAGAGAGAGAGAGAGAAGAGAGAGAGAGAAGAGAGAGAGAGGAGAAAGAGAGAGAGAGGAGAAAGAGAGAGAGAGGAGAAAGAGAGAGAGAGGAGAAAGAGAGGAGAGAGAGAGAGAAAGAGAGGAGAGAGAGAGAGAAAGAGAGGAGAGAGAGAGAGAAAGAGAGGAGAGAAGAGAGAGGAGAAAGAGAGAAGAGAGAGAGAGAAAGAGAGGAGAGAAGAGAGAAGAGAGAGGAGAAAGAGAGAAGAAAGAGAGAGAGAAGAGAGAGAGAAGAGAAAGAGAAAGAGAGAGAGAGAAGAGAAAGAGAGAGAGAGAAGAGAAAGAGAGAGAGAGAGAGAGAAAGAGAGAGAGAGAGAGAGAAAGAGAGAGGAGAAAGAGGAGACAGAGAGAGAGAGAAAGAGAGAGAAAGGGCGAGAAAGAGAGAGGGCAAGAGAGAGAGCGAGAGAGGAGAAAGAGAGGGAGAGGAGACAGAGAGAGAGAGAAAGAGAGAGAAAGGGCGAGAAAGAGAGAGGGCAAGAGAGAGAGCGAGAGAGGAGAAAGAGAGAGAGAAAGAGGAGAGAGAAAGAGAAGAGAGAGAAAGAGAGAGAGAGAAAGAGAAGAGAGAGAAAGAGAGAGAGAAAGAGAGAGAGAAAGAGAGAGAGGAGAAAGAGAAGGCGAGAGAGAGGAGAAAGAGAGAGGAGAAAGAGAAGAGAGAAGAAAGAGAGGAGAGAGAAGAGAGAAGAAAGAGAGAAGAGAGGAGAGAGAAGAAAGAGAAGAGAGAAGAGAGAGAGAAGAGAGGAGAGAAGAGAGAGAGAAAGAGAAGAAAGAGAGAAGAAAGAGAGAGAGAAGAGAGAGAGAGAGAGAAAGAGAAGAGAAAGAGAGAAGAGAGAAAGAGAGGAGAGAAGAGAGAGAGAGAGAAGAAAGAGAGAAGAAAGAGAGAGAGAAGAGAGAGAGAGAAAGAGAAGAGAAAGAGAAAGAGAAAGAGAAAGAGAGAGAGAGAGAAAGAGAGAAAGAGAGAAAGAGAGGGACAGAGGGCGAGAGAGAGAAAGAGAGAGAAAGGGCGAGAAAGAGAGAGGGCAAGAGAGAGAGCGAGAGAGGAGAAAGAGAGGGAGAGGAGACAGAGAGAGGGCGAGAGAAAGGAGAAAAGAGAGAGAATCTCATTAAAAAAAAAATTCAACTAGATAAGAATGCAAATCCCTAAAAAAGGATTTGAGGAATCTGTCCAACCAAAAACACAGAGACCCAGAAAACCCGAGCCCTCACTATGGTGACTCACTAAAACAATACAGAAATACACTATCGGGATAAGAAGGAACAGCACGTCAGAAATCAGCTCAATGCATTTGAAGAATACAGAGAATGTAATCACTTCAACAACAAAAAAACTGGAACACACTAAACAAACAAAGATGTATCTATTCAAACACAACGATGTGTGGAAAACCCTCCAACCTAGAATGATACCACTGCTGGCTCGGCAACAATGTGGAGTGTTCTAGAACAGGTATTCTCAAACTGGGGGACCCCAGGGGGACCCACATCAAAATATGATTCACATTTTTTTCTTCATGTTCAAACAGTCCATTTATATTGTCCAGATGGACTAAACATTTGGTCAAGTTTTTTTCTCTTGTATCAGGAGCCTCATTTCTCTGCCAAAAATAAAATTAAACCATCTGGTGTTCAGCGAAAAAAACAACACAATGTCAAATACAGGTATCCCAGTCAAATAATTAACATCCAATCACATTAACCGTTACTCATCCAATCACATTAACCGTTACTCTCTCGTAGTCAAACGTAGGGAGACCTAGTGGAGTGGTAAAGCATGTATGTGCAAGCAGTTGCTCCCAACGCCACTTGGGTACACTGTAGTATCCACCGAGAGGCTCTTCCTGCCAAGGGAATGCCTGACAGTTTGAAAGATGTTTTTCACTTGTCTGACCGTTTGCATGATGATGAGTTTCTCACACGACTGGCCTGTCTGGGTGATGTTTTTTCTCACCTGAATGATCTGAATCTAGGATTACAGGGACTCTCCGCAACTATATTCAATGTGCGGGACAAAATTGAGGCCATGATTTAGAAGTTGGAGCTCTTCTCTGTCTGCATTAACAAGGACAACACACAGGTCTTTCCATCATAGTATGATTTTTTGTGTGCAAATGGACTCAAGCTTAACGGACAATGCCAAATGTGATATAGCGAAGCACCTGATGAGTTGGGTGCTCAATTACGCAGGTACTTTCCTGAAACGGACGACACAAACAACTGGATTCTTTATCCCTTTCATGCCCTGCCTCCAGTCCACTTACCCATATCTGAACCAGAGAGACTCATCCAAATTGCAACAAGCAGTTCTGTGAAAATGTATTTAATCAGAAGCCGCTGCCAGATGTCTGGATAGGGCTGCACTCAGAGTATCCTGCCTTGGCAAATCACACTGTTAAGACACTGATGCCCTTTGCAACCACGTACCTATGTGAGAGTGGATTCTCAGCCCTCACTAGCATGAAAACTAAATACAGGCACAGACTGTATGTGGAAAATGATTTAAGACAGACTCTCTCCAATACAACTCAACATTGCAGAGTTATGTGCATCCTTTCAAGCACACCCTTCTCATTAACCTGTGGTGAGTTATTCACCATTTGTTACAGTTTTACGGTTTTATATGTAAGATGGTTAAATAAAGAGAAAAATAATTGATTATTATAATATTATTATTTGTGCCCTGGTCCTATAAGAGCTCTTTGTCACTTCCCACGAGCCGGGTTGTGACAAAAACTCACACTCATTCTTATGTTTAATAAATGTATCGTATAGTGTGTGTGTGGCAGGCTTATAATTATGGCAAAAAAACAACATTTGAGAGTGTGCTGACCCTGGTGCTAGAGGGGGTACAGCTGGCCCTGGTGCTAGAGGGGGTACAGCTGGAGGTTGAATGTTTGAAGGAATACGGGACTTTAAAAACTTTGGGAACCACTGTTCTAGAATGATACACTGTTGCCTAGCCAACGATGTGGGGTGTTCTAGAATGATACACTGTTGCCTAGCCAACGATGTGGGGTGTTCTAGAATGATACACTGTTGCCTAGCCAACGATGTGGGGTGTTCTAGAATGATACACTGTTGCCTAGCCAACGATGTGGGGTGTTCTAGAATGATACACTGTTGCCTAGCCAACGATGTGGGGTGTTCTAGAATGCACAACTAGTCTGAAAGGCAGTCAACAGTCCCAGACAGTTGAAAACACATGCAGACACCAACACGGTCTCCCAGACACCAACACGTTCTCACAACACGTTCTCCCAGACACCAACACATGCAGACACCAACACGGTCTCCCAGACACCAACACATGCAGACACCAACACGGTCTCCCAGACACCAACACGGTCTCCCTGACACCAACACGGTCTCCCAGACACCAACACGGTCTCCCAGACACCAACACGGTCTCCCTGACACCAACACGGTCTCCCAGACACCAACACGGTCTCCCAGACACCAACACGGTCTCCCAGACACCAACACGGTCTCCCTGACACCAACACGGTCTCCCAGACACCAACACGGTCTCCCAGACACCAACACGGTCTCCCAGACACCAACACGGTCTCCCTGACACCAACACGGTCTCCCAGACACCAACACGGTCTCCCAGACACCAACACGGTCTCCCAGACACCAACACGGTCTCCCAGACACCAACACATGCAGACACCAACACGGTCTCCCAGACACCAACACATGCAGACACCAACACGGTCTCCCAGACACCAACACGGTCTCCCTGACACCAACACGGTCTCCCTGACACCAACACGTTCTCCCAGACACCAACACGTTCTCCCAGACACCAACACGTTCTCCCAGACACCAACACGTTCTCCCAGACACCAACACGTTCTCCCAGACACCAACACGTTCTCCCAGACACCAACACGTTCTCCCAGACACCAACACGTTCTCCCAGACACCAACACGTTCTCCCAGACACCAACACGGTCTCCCAGACACCAACACGGTCTCCCAGACACCAACACGTTCTCCCAGACACCAACACATGCAGACACCAACACGTTCTCCCAACACGTTCTCCCAGACACCAACACGTTCTCCCAACACGTTCTCCCAGACACCAACACGTTCTCCCAACACGTTCTCCCAGACACCAACACGTTCTCCCAACACGTTCTCCCAGACACCAACACATGGTCTCCCAGACACCAACACGTTCTCCCAGACACCACACCAACACGTTCTCCCAGACACCAACACGTTCTCCCAACACGTTCTCCCAGACACCAACACGGTCTCCCAGACGGTCGTTTCTGATTTAAACAGAAATCAGGAGCAGAGCCAGAACATAATGGATAGATAGAGGGAGAGAAGCTCATGACCAGTAGGATGGTGTGTGTTTATACTCACAGTAGCTCCCGCAACAGGTTTTCTGTGGTGTTCATGATCTTGGTGAAGTCTGACGACCGATGGCTCATCTCTGCAAGGACAGAATCAAATACAATAAATAGCTATTAAGACACCCTGAGGATGCCAAGAGTGTGCAAAGCTGTCATCAAGGCAAAGGGTGGCTACTTTGAAGAATCTCAAAACATATATTTTAATTTGTTTAACACTTGTTTGGTTACTACATGATTCTATATGTGTTATTTCATAGTTTTGATGTCTTCACTATTATTCTACAATGTAGAAAATAGTACAAATAAAGAGAAACCCTTGAATGAGTAGGTGTGTTCAAACTTTTGACTGGTGCTGTATGTGTGATATATATATATATTTCTATAATAAATAGGTGGAAACAACGTTGATTCAACCAGTGTGCGCCTCGCTGTCTGAGAGAGACACACACTCACCCAGGACACTGACTCCGCTACCATTATAGTCGAGCAGTTCTTTCTGCGCCTGTAACAGCACCTGAAAACACAGCATCACTTCAATGAAAACCCCTTACAAGTCCTTGAATAAAATTATTTCAGTTTGAATACAGGTCATTCTAAAAATAAAAGTAAAAAATATCGGGGAACTGAATGAATATGTCTATAAAAAACCAGACCGGTGGCACCGGGATAAATCAACAACTTTTGGATAAGCCCGACCGATTTGACAGTGGTTCTAGCGCCGTCTAGAGGCGTTCTAGTGTCGCTTGGCACCGGAGAAGACACCGGAACATTTCCCGCATGGATGTTTACCCGGCTGATGCAACTACCTCGTTTCACCAAAGGCCGTCCAGCCTGCTCTTCTTCCGTGATAAAATATATTTCGTCATGTTTTAACACGCCGTTTCTGTTCACAGTCATCAAATGGTCAGTTTACAAAAGATAAATGTATCATGCCGTTTCAACGACGAAAGAGATGCAACCGCTTGCCTGCTCTCATCAAATAAAACGCTTGATTTTGTATCAAATATTTTGTATTAAACTTTGCACTTTTGCAAATTGCATGACGGAAAAAGTAGCATCCATACAATTCATTTCGGTTTATCTTCATGTTACAGGCTACAATCATTACATTTTCGGGTTTCAATGCACAGTAAAAAGTCAGACTTACAGACTGTGGTAGTTTTGCAGGTCCAGCACCGAAGTTAATGGTCTGTTTTTTGTCCATGTTTAAAGTGATTGAGTTCCTTCTGTAAAGTGTCTGTTGCGTCCTGCTCCGTCCAAATCAGATCCTCGGTGATGCGGTTTACACAACTGCGCCTCTAGCTCCTCTCTCTGTTCATCATGTAGCAGGACCGCATCCAAACCCACAGTCAGCGTTTCCTATTGGGCAATATCACATGCCAAGGGAGGAATGTTCAGGCAGTCATTGGTTGATATCATTTTTTTTGTTGCGATTGTGATTGGTTTATCTATCACGCCACCAAAACGTGTTCAGCACACACGCACGCAAAGTACCCCGCCAGCAGGTCACAGAACATCACATCAATTTCTGAGAACCATGTTTCTTAAAGCTTGGTTGTCCTATGGTTATTTTTTTGTTGTATAAAACCTTCCAACAACTTCACGGGAATGCTGCAGGATATATTTGCTATTCTCAGCACATTTAAGGAACGTAACAAACATGTATTTTTGTTGCTATTTATTTCATTACTTTAACAGAATTTTCCTAAAGATCAAACATGGCTACGTTTAATTTAATTTTCTCATTTTCGGTAATGTTCTAGGAATGTTGTCCAGCTGGTTTGATATTGGGAATGTTCTCCAATAGTTCAGAGAACGATAAGACTGTTCATCTGTGAGGAGTTCAGTACTCGCACAGAACATTCTGCACAAGTTCCGATGTGGTTGTATTTAATACATTGTTTTAGTACATTCTGTTCTCAGAACGTTCATATAATGTATGGTTCTCTTTTATATCAGTTCTTGGCAATATTCTGGGAATGTAAAAAAAAGAAATATATATATATATTCTATACATTAACATCAATTAGCTTTCAATTGTTCTCAAAACATGAAACATTTCCATAAAAATCACAAGAAAACATAAGTAACATTCAGAAAACATTGTAAGAATGTTATTTGAAAACATAAACAGTATATTCCGTTCTCAGGGTCAACAACACTCTCTATCATCTCTTGTTAAAGTGTCTTCAGGTGTGTAATGTAATGTGTGTTGGCTGCGCCCACGAATTGGTCACAGTTGATCTTAATGTGGTCCTATGTGTCTCAGTAGGTAGAGCATAGTACGTACAAACGCCAAGGGCCCCTCCCATATGTTAAATGTATGCACTTGTCTACTAAAAGGATAATATTATCTGTGACCGCGCTTGTTTTCTTTGAAATGGGGTCTGTTTGAATAGACATAAAAGGAACCGTTTTGTTTGTGTAAAATCCATGGCATGCTAACTCCATCCGGGTGGCTCAGTGGACTCATTTCCAGGGCTCGAGAAATATCAATGATGCCATCTCACAATAAAACATTTTTTTGGTGACAAATGTGCTCATTTTCCCACCAGAGATGTTTCAATTCAATGGACTGGTGGCAAAAGACTGTTCGTGATGACATAACGCACATAAAACTATATTTTGCGGGGGGCATTCCCATATACAGACAAAATAAATACAAGTTAAATGGGTTTCGATGCATTTAACTCAACTGATTTTTTTTCTCACACAAAAAGTTGCATTATCCAGTTGTGGCCAAAAGAAGATCAGTCTTTCCATGGCTAAAAGAAAAGGAATATAACGTATACTGTTTGCAGGAAATTCACTCTACATCCTACAGTCGAGGCCAAAAGTTTTGAGAATGACACAAATATTAATTTTCACAAAGTCTGCTGCCTCAGTTTGCATGATGTCAATTTGCATATACTCCAGAATGTTATGAAGAGTGAGCAGATGAATTGCAATTAATTGCAAAGTCCTCCTTTGCCATGCAAATGAACTGGATCCCCCCCCAAAAAATCCACTGCATTTCAGCCCTGCCACAAAAATGATCTTGTTAACACAGGTGTGAGTATTGACGAGGACAAGGCTGGAGATCACTCTGTCATGCTGATTGAGTTCGAATAACAGACTAGAAGCTTCAAAAGGAGGGTGGTGCTTGGAATCATTGTTCTTCCTCTGTCACCCATGGTTACCTGCAAGGAAACAGGTTCCGTTATCATTGCTTTGCACAAAAAGGGCTTCACAAGCAAGGATATCGCTGCCAGTAAGATTGCAAGAACTTCAAGGAGAGTGGTTCCATTGTTGTGAAGAAGACTTCAGGGCGTGACTTATTTAGACATGATGGTTATTAGATCAAACATTTATTACATTTTACAGACACAAAAAGTTGTCCCCTTGTCTAGTATATTTTGTTTTGTTGACATTTGTTAAGTCAACCAAAAATAATTATGTTTCCATCAGGCCTGTCACAAAAATGTATTTTATCTGACATGTACTTTACTCAAATAAAAAAGTTGAACATAAACCTGTGCATAAATAAATATATACATTTATTTATTTATTTATATACATGAACCTATACAGTGAAAGTATTCAGACCCCTGGACTTGATCCACATTTTTTGTTAGATCACAGCCTTATTCTAAAATGGATTCAAATTGGGTTTTTTCCTCATCAATCTACACACAATACCCCATAATGACAGCACAATACCCCATAATGACATCACAATACCCCATAATGACATCACAATACCCCATAATGACATCACAATACCCCATAATGACATCACAATACCCCATAATGACAAGAAAAACAGGCTTAGAACTTTTGGTATTTTATTAACATTTTTTAAAATATTTTTTTAAATATCACATTTACATAAGTATTCAGACTCTTTACTCAGTAGTTTGTTGAATCACCTTTGGCAGCGATTACAGCCTCCAGTCTTCTTGGGTGTGACATGACAAGCTTGGCACACCTGTATTTGGGGAGTTTCTCCCATTCTTCTCTGCAGATCCTCTCAAGCTCTGTCAGGTTGGCGTTGCTGCACAGCTATTTTCAGGTCTCTCCAGAGATGTTCGATCTGGTTCAGGTCTGTGCTCCGGCTGGGCCACTCACGGTCATTGAGACTTGTCCAGAAGCCACTCCTGCGCTGTCTTGGCTGTGTGCTTAGGGTCGTTGTCCTGTTGGAAGGTGAACCGTTGCCCCAGTCTGAAGTCCTGAGTGCTCTGGAGCAGGTTTTCATCAAAGATCTCTGTACTTTTCTCCATTCAGCTTTTCCTTGATCCTGACTAGTCTCCCAGTCGCTGGCGCTGAAAAGCATCCCCACAGCATGATGCTGCCACCACCATGCTTCACCATAGGGTTTGTGCCAGGTTTCCTCCAGACGTGACGCTTGGCATTCAGTCCAAAGAGATCAATCTTGGTTTCACCAGACCAGAGAATCTTGTTTCTCTGAGAGTCCTTAAGGTGCCCATTGGCAAACTCCAAGGAGGCTGTCACGTGCCTTTTACTGAGGAGTGGCTTCTGTTTGGCCACTTTACCATAAAGGCCTGATTTGTGGGGTGATGCAGAGATGGTTGTCCTTCTGGAACCATCTCCACAGAGGAACTCTGGAGCTCTGTCAGAGTGACCATCGGGTTCTTGGCACTCCCTAACCAAGGCCCTTCTCCCCGATTACTCAGTTTGGCCGGGCAGCCAGCTCTAGTAAGAGTCTTGGTGGTTCCAAACTTCTTCCATTTAAGAATAATGGAGGTCACTGTGTTCTTGGGGACCTGCAATGCTGCAGAAATTAAATGTTTTTGTACCCTTCCCCAGACCTGTGCCTTGACAAAAATCCTGTCTCAGAGCTCTACGGACAATTCCTTCGATCTCATGGCTTGCTTTTTACTCTGACGTGCACTGTCAACTGTCGGACCTTATATAGACAGGTGTGTGCCTTTCCAAATCATGTCCAATCCAATCCATATCCTCATATGCTCCTGATAACCACCCCCAAAAATGTTGGGGAAAAAAACAATGAAATAATATTTTTATTTCTGATTTATTGCCCATAGGATTCAGTTGATAGTAAATATGAAACATGTAACATGACAGTAAATGGAGACAGTAGGTAAAAAAACAAAACATGATTGCTCTGAAAACGCACTAAACTATTCCTGATATAGTAACCTAATTAGAAACCATTTGAATATAAAACTCACAGAAATTATAATTACAAAATTACCAAAAAAAACATGTGCTAATTGTGATGGTAGCCATTTTGAAGAACCGGAAACGATTATCAAGATGACACGCCCCCCTACACGTAATGTCATTGAAAAGCCCAGAATGCCCTGTCGAATGTACAACAGGATTTATCATGGTGGCATGTATGGCCTTAGAGATATGGATGAAAAACGAATTTCCATCACAGAGGACAAAAAATGAATTCCTGGATATACTGTGGCACCAGACAGACAATGTTACCTTGTAGGAGTGCAGGTGAAAGATCCCGGCCTGGATGGGCCCTCAGGCAGGGTTGGAGAAAATGTTGTGGTCATACTCACATCCTTAAAAACATAGGTGCTGAGCTAATAAAGAACACTAGTATAGAACAAGAAGGCACCCAATTCATCGCTTTTATTGACATCGTTTAGATCCTCTTTAGATAAGAAACAGCCCCATAAGCTCGCTCCAAAGTGTCACAGAACACATGCAGTTCCAGGCATGATCCCGGTTGGTCAGCACAGAGTGGTACATAACATTTTGGCATTTGGACTTCAGAGAGCTCCGATAACTCTGTTTTCCAACAGGTCCATCATTCCACTAGGTCAGCCGGGTGGATCGGTTCATCCCAGTCCCTCTTGGTCTGCCACAGGTCCTGGACTAAGACTTTGGCCCGGGTTGCGTATGGCAGGATATACCCAAGGGGATCGTATTGACTGGCCAGGTTCCGGTAGACGGTGCGCAGAGTGAGGGTTTCGGTACTCATGGCTAAGCGATGCTTGTACCCAAGGGTATCCGGTATGCAGCTCCATCTCAGTCCTAGAGTGGGCTCTTGTGGGTTAGCGCCAGACTGCGATAGCCATAGTTCACTGCTACTGGACCTGGCTGGTGGCGGGAGGTGCTGGATAACCTCTGCTCTGTTACTCGCCCACTGTACGTACTCTATGAAGGAGTGCTTTCGCTTCAGCCGTGGATGGGATGCTCTGTAAGCAGTTATCCACATAGAAGGCATTTTCCACTGAATCCAATACTTCTGGGTCACTGTCTGGATGCTCCCGTGCGTGTCTCTGCAGAGCGTATATGGCACAGCAAGGACTGCAGGTGGTGCCAAATGGGAGTACCTGCCATTCATAGATTGTGGGCTCTGCATCTCGTTCCATATCTCGCCATATGAACCGGAGCAGTGTGGTGTCGGAAGGCAGTAAACGAATCTGATGAAACATGGCTTTGATGTCTCCACTGATGGCTGTAGAGTGCTGCCGGAACCGGAGAAGGACACCGAGCAAAGGAAGGACCTAAGGTTGGTCCGGGGAGTAGACAGTCATTCAGGCTTTGACCAGCAGCTTGGAATGTACAGTTGAAGACAAGTCTATACTTCCCACCATGTTGCTGGATAACATGGTGAGGGAGATACCAGGATTCACAGAGTGCGTTTCCCTCTTCATGAGCTGTCACTTCTGCCTTCACAAGGTTATGAATCTCTCGGTTATGAACTTCTGCAAGCTCAGGATTCTTCACCAGGCGCCGCTCCGTTCCATGCAGTAGTGGGAGTACAGCCCGTGTCGTGGTTGCCAGAGGAGGATGGTTGGGCACCCGTAGCAGTGGGGTTGCATACCTGCGAACGCCATCCATTTCAGTGGTGGTGGTGCTCTTCTCCAGGAGGTCTAATGCATAGGAGTCATGTTTCGAGCGAGTGACCTCCTGTAGCTTCCGGTTGGAGAAGGTGTCCATCTTCCAGAGCATCTCAACATTCCGAAGGAGGTTAATGGCTGCATCTGGATTGCTTCTGGTGAAGAGGACTTGCTGTGACTGTACAGCTTGGGTGGAGAGAAGTAGATGGGCTGGACCTTGCACAGCCCAACCCAAGGATGTATGGACAGCAATGGGCCCTTCTGGTCCAGCTCGTATAGGCTCCGTCGGGGTGACGAGATGTGGGTGGTCTGACCCAATCAGGATAAGTGGAGGGTGAAGTGCAGTGGATAAAGGGTTGCTGTAGCGGGTAGCAGGTAAAGGGTA
Source organism: Oncorhynchus keta (assembly GCF_023373465.1). Lineage (NCBI taxonomy): Eukaryota > Metazoa > Chordata > Actinopteri > Salmoniformes > Salmonidae > Oncorhynchus > Oncorhynchus keta. Next base: position 48,394,250 of record NC_068445.1, on the reverse strand, counting down.
GAGGGAAGCGGGTAGTAGGAGGAAGGTAAACAATAGTAAGAGGGTAGCGGGTAAATGGTAGAGGGTAGCGGGTAATGTGGGTAAAGGGAGGTGGGTAAATGGTAGAGGGATTCGGGTAAAGGGAGGTGGGTAAATGGCAGCGGGTAAAGGGAGGTGGGTAGATGGTAGAGGAATTCGGGTAAAGGGAGGTGGGTAAATGGTAGAGGGATTCTGGTAAAGGGAGGTGGGTAAATGGTAGAGGGATTCTGGTAAAGGGAGGTGGGTAAATGGTAGAGGGATTCGGGTAAAGGGAGGTGGGTAAATGGTAGAGGGATTCGGGTAAAGGGAGGTGGGTAAATGGTAGAGGGATTCTGGTAAAGGGAGGTGGGTAAATGGTAGCGGGTAGAAGGTAAATGGTAGAGGGATTCGGGAAAAGGGAGGTGGGTAGAAGGTAAATGGTAGAGGGATTCGGGTAAAGGTAGGTGGGTAAATGGTAGAGGGTAATGTGTAGATGGTACCGGGTAAAGGATAGAGGGTTGAGTTTAAAGGGTAGTGGTTAAACGGTAGTGGGTAAAGGGTAGCGGGTAAAGGGTAGTGGTTAAACGGTAGTGGGTAAAGGGTAGTGGGTAAAGGGTAGTGGGTAAAGGGTAGTGGTTAAACGGTAGCGGGTAAAGGGTAGTGGGTAAAGGGTAGTGGTTAGACAGTAGTGGGTAAAGGGTAGTGGTTAAACGGTAGCGGGTAAAGGGTAGCGGGTAAAGGGTAGTGGTTAGACGGTAGTGGGTAAAGGGTAGTGGGTAAAGGGTAGTGGGTAAAGGGTAGCGGGTAAAGGGTAGTGGTTAGACGGTAGTGGGTAAAGGGTAGTGGTTAAACGGTAGCGGGTAAAGGGTAGTGGTTAGACGGTAGTGGGTAAAGGGTAGTGGTTAAACGGTAGCGGGTAAAGGGTAGTGGGTAAAGGGAGGTGGGTAAATGGTAGAGGGTAATGTGTAGATGGTACCAGGTAAAGGGTAGAGGGTTGAGTTTAATGGGTAGTGGGTAAAGGGATGTGGGTAAATGGTAGAGGGTAATGTGTAGATGGTACCGGGTAAAGGGTAGAGGGTTGTGGGTAAACGGTAGTGGTTAAACGGTAGTGGTTAAACGGTAGTGGGTAAAGGGTAGTGGGTAAAGGGTAGTGGTTAGACGGTAGCGGGCAGAGGGTTGTGGGTAAAGAGAAGCGGGTGAAGGGAAGCTGGTAAAGGGTAGTGGGTAAAGGGTGGATGGTAGTGGGTAAAGGGTAGAGTTCAGAGGGTAAATGGTAAAGGGTGAGAGGGTCAAATCAAATCAAAGTTTATTTGTCACGTGCGCCGAATACAACAGGTAGACCTTACAGTGAAATGCTTACTTACAGGCTCTAACCAATGGTGTGGGGAAAAAAAGGTATATGTGTGTGTGTGTGTGTGTGTGTGTGTAGCTAAGTATAGAAATAAAACAACAGTAAAAATACATTTGAACAAAGAGTAGCAAAAGCTATATACAAACACCTGTTAGTCAGGCTTATTGAGGTAATACATGAGGGTATGGTTAACCTCTAGCGACGAGCAATCCCGTATCCGGGAGCGTAATCATAGCCTCAAGCTCATTACCATAACGCAACGTTTCCTATTCATGAAAATCCCAAATTAAATGAAAGAAATACATTGAAACACAAGCTTAGCCTTTTGTTAACAACACTGTCATCTCAGATTTTCAAGATATGCTTTTCAACCAAAGCTACACAAGCATTTGTGTAAGACTATTGATAGCCTAGCATAGCATTAAGCCTAGCATTCAGCATTCAAATAAAATAATTTACCTTTGAAGAACTTCGGATGTTTTCAATGACGAGACTCTTAGTTAGATAGCAAATGTTCATTTTTTCCAAACAGATTATTTGTGTAGACCAAATAGCTCCGTTTTGTTCATCACGTTTGGCTAAGAAAAAGACCGGAAAATGCAGTCACTTACAACGCCAAACTTTTTTCCAAATTATCTCCATAATATCGCCAGAAACATGGCAAACGTTGTTTAGAATCAATCCTCAAGGTGTTCATATCTATTCGATAATCTATCAGTGGTGGCAGTTGGCTTCTCATCAGAATCAAACGGAAAAATACTGCAGCTGGAGATTACGCAATAATTGCGACAGAGGACACCAAGCGACCACCTGGTAGATGTAGTTTCTTATGGTCAATCTTCCAATGACATGCCTACAAATACGTCACAATGCTGTCGACATCTTGGGGAAGCGACAGAAAGCCTAAGCTCATTCGTGGCCCATTCACAGCCATATAAGGAGTCATTGGCATGAGGCGGTTTCACTTCCTGATTGGATTTTTATCTGGGTTTTTTTCTGTAACATCAGTTCTGTGGCACTCACAGACAATATCTTTGTAGTTTTGGAAACGTCAGAGTGTTTTCTTTCCAAAGCGGTCAATTATATGCATAGTCGAGCATCTTTTCATGACAAAATATCTTGTTTAAAACGGGGATATGTTTTTCATCCAAAAATTAAAATAGCGCCCCCCTATATTCAAGAAGTTAAAGTGACTATGCATATATGACAATAAATTCATTAAAAATCCTACAATGTGATTTTCTGAATTTTTTTTCTCATTTTGTCTGTCATAGTTGAAGTGTACCTATGATGAAAATTACAGGCCTCATCATTTTAAGTGGGAGAACTTGCACAATTGGTGGCTGACTAAATACTTTTTTGCCCCAATGTATAAGATGAGTCGAGAGTCGCAGAAGCGTAAAAGAGGGGTTGGGGGGGGGCACACAATGCAAATAGTCCGGAGTCTTATGGCTTGGGGGTAAAAACTGTCGAGAAGCCTTTTTGTCCTAGACTTGGCACTCCGGTACCGCTTGCCATGCAGGTCGAGGGTAAACCTTACCCACAGGCCAACGTCATGACAATGGTGTATCAATACACCCAGTCACTATAAAGATAAAGGCATCCTTCCGAAGGAAACCACTCAGCGAGTTTACCATGAGGCCAATGGTGACTTTAAAATAGTTACAGAGTTTATTGGCTGTGATAGGAGAAAACTGTGGATGGATCAATGACATTGTAGTTACTCCGCAATACTAACCTAAAACGACAGAGTGAAAATAATGCTTACACTTGAGACATAACTCTGCCGTTATGCTGTAGATGTTGTGAATTTTGTCTCTGGTATAATACATTCTATACATGAGTTTATACTGGTTTAAGCGGCCATTTTTGTTAACTGTAATTTTGTTCGTTATGTTCTAACACTCCCCCAATACCTGTTTGTGTGGGTCCTGTCTAATTCTTTCTGCAAGTGGTTCAATTACCAGTGCAAACAGAAGAGGGGAGAAAGGACATCCCTGTCTTGTGCCCCTTTCTAAAGCAATTTCATCAGATAATGTATATTTAAATCAGATAATGTATATTTCAATCAGAAAATGTTATATTTAAATAAGATAATGTTGTATTTAAATGAGAAAATGTTATATTTAAATGAGAAAATTTTATTTTAATATATGTATGTATATATGTATATTTGCACTTTAGGACATTTACATAATATTTTTATTAAATGTCTTTCAGGTAGGGAGGTGTGGGGGGAGCAAAGGAGGGAGGCGTGGGGGGAGCAAAGGAGGGAAGCATGGTGGTGGGGGAGCAGAGGAGGGAGGTGTTGTGAGAGGTGCGTTTGAGGCTGATGGTGTATAAAGTCCTGGAGAGGTTGTCATGTTCACCCAGCTCAAAGGTCGCGACCCCTGCTGGACATCCACCGGATCCCCCTGAACAACTTCCTCTGCAGGTCCCTCAGGTCCTCAAAGTAATGCACGCTATTCACACCTGGAACACAGTACATTGATTGGTTGGTTGGTTGATTGACATTCATACAGTGTCTTCAGAATGTATTTCACACCCCTTGACTTATTCCACATTTTGCTGTGTTACAGACTGAATTCAACACGGATTAACTTCTTGACGCACCCATCCCTTTAGCGGGATCATTTTCAACAACATCCTCTGATGTTGGCTCCAGTGGTCACGACATCGCAGACGAAAATTCCAAGTAGTATCCGTAATGCCCACAGAAACATGTCAAACATTTTTTTTATAATCAATCCTCACGTTGTTTTTAAAATATATCATCGATAATATATCAACCGGGACTGTCGCTTTTTCAATAGGAGAGGGAGAGACAATGGCTGCCCCACTCTGTTGCGCCAGCAAAACTCTGCGAACACCCAGCTATCCACTGACGTGATGTTATCTTTCTAGCTCATTTTTCAAAATAAAAGCCCAAAACTATGTCTGGTTGATATCCCTTTAAATGGAGGCATCCAATGGAACAGAGAGCTTTCAGGGAAAACAGCACTTCCTGGTTTGATTTTCCTCAGGTTTTCGCCTGATATAATATGATGTATTATATCAGGCGAAAACCTGAGGAAAATCAAACCAGGAAGTATATAAATATATAATTTTATATAATTGACAGCTTAGGTTAGAATACACTCTAAAGTTTCCAAAACTGTCAAAATATTGTCTGTGAGTGTAACAGAACTGACATTGCAGGCGAAAGCCTAAGAAAAATCCAATCGGGAAATGACTCATGTTTTGAAACCGTTGTGTTCCTATCTTGGATTTCTGAACATAACGTGACAAACAAACAGAGGTATTTTGGGTATAAAAATAGTCTTTATGGAACAAAAGGAACATTCTAACTGGGAGTGTCGTCAGTGAAAAGATCCAAAGATCATCAAAGGTAAACGGTTAATTTGATTGCTTTTCTGATTTTCGTGACCAAGCTTCCTGCTGCTAGCTGGACATAATGCTATGCTAGGCTATCGATAAACTTACACAAATGCTTGTCTTGCTTTGGCTGTAAAGCATAATTTCAAAATCTGAGAAGACAGGGTGATTTAACAAAAGGCTAAGTTGTGATGTCATGAATATGAATATTTTCTAGTAATATTTTTTGACCGTTGCGCTATGCTAATTAGTGTAGTTGATGACAATTCTCCCGGATCCGGGATGGGTAGTTCCAAGAGGTTTTAAACAACCGACCCGTCTGTAGGTTGTGTTGCTAGTTGCTAAACAACCAACCCGTCTGAAGTTAGATCTAAAACATGGTGAAGTTCCAAATTGCCCTCGCTAGACGAGTGTGTTTCAGACATAAGGAAGTGGATGGCTGCAAATGTTCTATTTTTAAACTCGGACAAAACAGAGATACTTGTTCTAGGTCCCAAGAAACAAAGAGATCTTCTGTTGAATCTAACAATTAATCTTGATGGTTATACAGTCGTCTCAAATAAAACTGTGAAGGACCTCGGCGTTACTTTGGACCCTGATCTCTCTTTTGACGAACATATCAAGACTGTTTCAAGCTTTTTCCCCAAACTGCATAACATTGCAAAAATCATAAGCTTTCTGTCCATAAATGATGCAGAAAAATGAATCCATGCTTTTGTTACTTCTAGGTTAGACTACCGCAATGCTCTACTTTCCTGCTACCCGGATAAAGCACTAAATAAACTTCAGTTAGTGCTAAATACGGCTGCTAAAACTCTGACTAGAACCAAACAAATTGATCATATTACTCCAGTGCTAGCCTCCCTACACTGGCTTCCTTTTAAGGCAAGGGCTGATCTCAAGGTTTTACTGCTAACCTACAAAGCATGACATGAGCTTGCTCCTACCTATCTCTCTGATTTGGTCTTGCCGTACATACCTATACGTACGCTACGGTCACAAGACGCAGGCCTCCTAATTGTCCCTAGAATTTCTAAGCAAACAGCTGGAGGCAGGGCTTTCTCCGAAAGAGCTCCAATTTTATGGTATGGTCTGCCTACCCATGTGAGAGACGCAGACTCGGTCTCAACCTTTAAGTATTTAAAGGTCATAGGTCATATGATTAAGTGTAGTCTGGCCCAGGAGTGTGAAGGTGAACGGAAAGGCTCTGGAGCAACGAACCACCCTTGCTGTCTCTGCCTGGCCGGTTCCTCTCCACTGGGATTCTCTGCCTCTAACCCTATTACAGGGGCTGAGTCACTGGCTTACTGGTGCTCTTCCATACCGTCCCTAGGAGGGGTGCGTCACTTGAGTGGGTTGAGTCACTGACGTGATCTTCCTGTCCGGGTTGGCACCCCACCTTGGGTTGTGCCGTGGCGGAGATCTTTGTGGGCTATACTCGGCCTTGTCTCAGGATGGTAAGTTGGTGGTTGAAGTTATCCATCTAGTGGTGTGGGGGCTGTTCTTTGGCCAAGTGGGTGGGGTTATATCCTGCCTCTTTGTTCCTGTCCAGGGGTATCATCGGATGGGGCCACAGTGTCTCCTGACCCCTCCTGTCTCAGCCTCCAGTATTTATGTTGCAGTAGTTTATGTGTCGGGGGGCTAGTCTGTTATATCTGGAGTACTTCTCCTGTCTTATCCGGTGTCCTGTGTGAATTTAAGTATGCTCTCTCTAATTCTTTCTGTCTCTCTCTCTCTCTGAGGACCTGAGCCCTAGGACCATGCCTCAGGACTACCTGGCATGATGACTCCTTGCTGTCCCCAGTCCACCTGGCCGTGCTGCTGCTCCAGTTTCAACTGTTCTGCCTGTGGCTATGAAACCCTGACCTGTTCACCGGACGTGCTACCTGTCCCAGATCTGCTGTTTTCAACTCTCTAGAGACAGCAGGAGCGGTAGAGATACTCTTAATGATCGGCTATGAAAAGCCAACTGACATTTACTCCTGACATTTACCTGTTGCACCCCCAACAACCACTGTGATTATTATTATTTGACCCTGCTGGTCATTTATGAACATTTGAACATCTTGGCCATGTTCTGTTATAATCTCCACCCGGCACAGCCAGAAGAGGACTACCCACCCCACATAGCCTGGTTCCTCTCTAGGTTTATAATCTCCACCCGGCACAGCCAGAAGAGGACTGGCCACCCCTCATACCCTGGTTCCTCTTTAGGTTTCTTCCTAGGTTTTGGCCTTTCTAGGGAGTTTTTCCTAACCACCGTGCTTCTACACCTGCATTGCTTGCTGTTTGGGGTTTTAGGCTGGGTTTCTGTACAGCACTTTGAAATATCAGCTGATGTACGAAGGGCTATATAAATACATTTGATTTGGTCAGATTTACAAAATTCAGGGAGAGGGAGAGCTTTGTACACATCTCTGTGTGTGAAGTAAAGGTGGTCTTGATTTCTTTTTTTACCTCTTGGTTGCACATTTAACATGCTGATAGAAATTTGGTAAAACTGATTTAAGTTTCCCTGCATTAAAGTCTCCAGCCACTAGGAGCGCTGCCTCTGGATGAGCGTTTTCCTGTTTGCTTATGGCCCTACACAGCTCATTTAGTGCTAATCGCTCTGTGGTGATATGTAGACAGCTACGAAAAATACAGATGAAAACTCTCTAGGTTGATAGTGTGATCTACATCTTATCATGAGATACTCTACCTGTTTACATAAATGCATAGACCCATGTCTTAAAGGTATTGACATGTTGAATGCACCGAGGTGTCTGTTCAAACGACTAGTACACAGCTCAGACACCCATGCATATCCCACAAGACATGCTACAAGAGGTCTCTTCACAGTCCCCAAATCCAGAACAGACTCTGGGAAACACAGTACTACATAGAGACATGACTACATGGAACTCTATTCCACATCAAGTAACACATGCAAGCATTTTAAACACAATTATTTAAAAAAAAAACTAAAACTGCACCTTATGGAACTGTGAACATTTCATTTAGATACCGTATGCGGTGCTGTAATGTCTGTAAAATTTCAGGAAATACACTTTCAAAACAACAACATTTTCACCCCAGGGGGAAAACACATGGTACCATGTTGGGCTTACCAGGTTCTATCGCCATGCGTTGTGCTGTTACTGTTGTATCCTTGATCCAGGCTGCAGTTCTCTGGTTCGACCACTCCTTCAACCCCAGGATGTCTGGACACACCTGAATTGATTGATTGGATTTATTTGAGAATTTAAAAAGTTGAAGATTGGTCCTACCGGAGACAGCAAGGGAGTTAAGGGTACCAGGTTTTAGCCCATGACTTGATCTGGAAAAAGCAGTGAAGGAGGAGCATAGAACAGTAATCTGCTTCTCAAATAGAACAGTAATCTGCTTCTCAAATAGAACAGTAATCTGCTTCTCAAATAGAACAGTAATCTGCTTCTCAAATAGAACAGTAATCTGCTTCTCAAATAGAACAGTAATCTGCTTCTCAAATAGAACAGTAATCTGCTTCTCAAATAGAACAGTAATCTGCTTCTCAAATAGAACAGTAATCTGCTTCTCAAATAACGCCAGGGTAGTGGGTTCGATTCCCGGGACCACCCATACGTAGAATGTATGCACACGTGACTGTAAGTCGCTTTGGATAAAAGCGTCTGCTAAATGGCATATATTATATATTAAATAGAACAGTAATCTGCTTCTCAAATAGAACAGTAATCTGCTTCTCAAATAGAACAGTAATCTGCTTCTCAAATAGAACAGTAATCTGCTTCTCAAATAGAACAGTAATCTGCTTCTCAAATAGAACAGTAATCTGCGGCTCGGTCATGTTGTCAACAAGGCAGCATGGTGCATCGTCCAGAAACATCTTCCATAAAATATGTTACAATTTTCAAAATAGTTTTCATTGGGAAGTCAGATCAAAGCCTTTTTTTAATCAACAGCAATCACAAAAAAATTCCTACTCATTACTCCACGTCACTTTTGTATTGAGCCGACTTCGCCACCAGCCAAAACGGGGCACCTGGCTCCACGCGGGAAAGGCCTGGGGCCTTAATCAACACTAACCAGCGGAAGGCCTGGGGCCTTAATCAACACTAACCAGTGGAAGGCCTGGGGCCTTAATCAACACTAACCAGTGGAAGGCCTGGGGCCTTAATCAACACTAACCAGAGGAAGGCCTGGGGCCTTAATCAACACTAACCAGTGGAAGGCCTGGGGCCTTAATCAACACTAACCAGAGGAAGGCCTGGGGCCTTAATCAACACTAACCAGAGGAAGGCCTGGGGCCTTAATCAACACTAACCAGCGGAAGGCCTGGGGCCTTAATCAACACTAACCAGCGGAAGGCCTGGGGCCTTAATCAACACTAACCAGCGGAAGGCCTGGGGCCTTAATCAACACTAACCAGTGGAAGGCCTGGGGCCTTAATCAACACTAACCAGCAGAAGGCCTGGGGCCTTAATCAACACTAACCAGCGGAAGGCCTGGGGCCTTAATCAACACTAACCAGCGGAAGGCCTGGGGCCTTAATCAACACTAACCAGAGGAAGGCCTGGGGCCTTAATCAACACTAACCAGTGGAAGGCCTGGGGCCTTAATCAACACTAACCAGTGGAAGGCCTGGGGCCTTAATCAACACTAACCAGTGGAAGGCCTGGGGCCTTAATCAACACTAACCAGAGGAAGGCCTGGGGCCTTAATCAACACTAACCAGTGGAAGGCCTGGGGCCTTAATCAACACTAACCAGTGGAAGGCCTGGGGCCTTAATCAACACTAACCAGTGGAAGGCCTGGGGCCTTAATCAACACTAACCAGAGGAAGGCCTGGGGCCTTAATCAACACTAACCAGCGGAAGGCCTGGGGGCCTTAATCAACACTAACCAGCGGAAGGCCTGGGGCCTTAATCAACACTAACCAGAGGAAGGCCTGGGGCCTTAATCAACAATAACCAGAGGAAGGCCTAGGGCCTTAATCAACACTAACCAGCGGAAGGCCTGGGACCTTAATCAACACTAACCAGCGGAAGGCCTGGGGCCTTAATCAACACTAACCAGAGGAAGGCCTGGGGCCTTAATCAACACTAACCAGAGGAAGGCCTGGGGCCTTAATCAACACTAACCAGTGGAAGGCCTGGGGCCTTAATCAACACTAACCAGTGGAAGGCCTGGGGCCTTAATCAACACTAACCAGAGGAAGGCCTGGGGCCTTAATCAACACTAACCAGTGGAAGGCCTGGGGCCTTAATCAACACTAACCAGTGGAAGGCCTGGGGCCTTAATCAACACTAACCAGTGGAAGGCCTGGGGCCTTAATCAACACTAACCAGAGGAAGGCCTGGGGCCTTAATCAACACTAACCAGAGGAAGGCCTGGGGCCTTAATCAACACTAACCAGAGGAAGGCCTGGGGCCTTAATCAACACTAACCAGCGGAAGGCCTGGGGCCTTAATCAACACTAACCAGCGGAAGGCCTGGGGCCTTAATCAACACTAAATGAGGCTGAATGAACTGTTTCGCTGCCACCGCTGATAACCAGGTGTAACAGTGGTAAGGTGTTGGGACTCTGCTGATAACCAGGTGTAACAGTGGTAAGGTGTTGGGACTCCGCTGATAACCAGGTGTAACAGTGGTAAGGTGTTGGGACTCTGCTGATAACCAGGTGTAACAGTGGTAAGGTGTTGGGACTCCGCTGATAACCAGGTGTAACAGTGGTAAGGTGTTGGGACTGCTGTTGGGACTCTGCTGATAACCAGGTGTAACAGTGGTAAGGTGTTGGGACTCTGCTGATAACCAGGTGTAACAGTGGTAAGGTGTTGGGACTCCGCTGATAACCAGGTGTAACAGTGGTAAGGTGTTGGGACTGCTGTTGGGACTCTGCTGATAACCAGGTGTAACAGTGGTAAGGTGTTGGGACTCTGTTGATAGCCAGGTGTAACAGTGGTAAGGTGTTGGGACTCTGCTGATAGCCAGGTGTAACAGTGGTAAGGTGTTGGGACTGCTGTTGGGAATCTGCTGATAACCAGGTGTAACAGTGGTAAGGTGTTGGGACTCTGTTGATAGCCAGGTGTAACAGTGGTAAGGTGTTGGGACTCTGCTGATAGCCAGGTGTAACAGTGGTAAGGTGTTGGGACTCTGCTGTTGGGACTCTGCTGTTGGGACTCTGCTGTTGGGACTCTGCTGTTGGGACTCTGCTGTTGGGACTCTGCTGTTGGGACTCTGCTGTTGGGACTCTGCTGTTGGGACTCTGCTGTTGGGACTCTGCTGTTGGGACTCTGCTGTTGGGACTCTGCTGTTGGGACAGCTTTATGTAGGCCCTAACAGTTTGTGGGCACCGTTTGTCACCGTTATAGTGCAATTCATGTATTTCTTAGTGTTGTGGCTTTGCTGGCATGCACCCCCCCGCCAAGATGTACATGCTCAAACTTCCACTGTGCCTTACTCCCAGTCAAACTGACACTGTGCCTTCCTCCCAGTCAAACTACCACTGTGCCTTACTCCCAGTCAAACTGACACTGTGCCTTCCTCCCAGTCAAACTACCACTGTGCCTGCCTCCCAGTCAAACTGACACTGTGCCTGCCTCCCAGTCAAACTGACACTGTGCCTTCCTCCCAGTCAAACTACCACTGTGCCTGCCTCCCAGTCAAACTGACACTGTGCCTGCCTCCCAGTCAAACTGACACTGTGCCTGCCTCCCAGTCAAACTGACACTGTGCCTGCCTCCCAGTCAAACTGACACTGTGCCTGCCTCCCAGTCAAACTGACACTGTGCCTGCCTCCCAGTCAAACTACCACTGTGCCTGCCTCCCAGTCAAACTACCACTGTGCCTGCCTCCCAGTCAAACTACCACTGTGCCTGCCTCCCAGTCAAACTACCACTGCCTCCCAGTCAAACTGACACTGCCTCCCAGTCAAACTGACACTGCCTCCCAGTCAAACTGACACTGTCTCCCAGTCAAACTGACACTGTGCCTGCCTCCCAGTCAAACTGACACTGTGCCTGCCTCCCAGTCAAACTGACACTGCGCCTGCCTCCCAGTCAAACTGACACTGCGCCTGCCTCCCAGTCAAACTGACACTGCGCCTGCCTCCCAGTCAAACTGACACTGCGCCTGCCTCCCAGTCAAACTACCACTGTGCCTGCCTCCCAGTCAAACTACCACTGTGCCTGCCTCCCAGTCAAACTACCAATGTGCCTGCCTCCCAGTCAAACTACCACTGTGCCTGCCTCCCAGTCAAACTACCACTGTGCCTGCCTCCCAGTCAAACTGACACTGTGCCTGCCTCCCAGTCAAACTACCACTGCCTCCCAGTCAAACTACCACTGTGCCTGCCTCCCAGTCAAACTACCACTGTGCCTGCCTCCCAGTCAAACTACCACTGTGCCTGCCTCCCAGTCAAACTGACACTGTGCCTGCCGCCCAGTCAAACTACCACTGTGCCTTCCTCCCAGTCAAACTGACACTGTGCCTGCCTCCCAGTCAAACTACCACTGTGCCTGCCTCCCAGTCAAACTCCCACTGTGCCTGCCTCCCAGTCAAACTACCACTGTGCCTGCCTCCCAGTCAAACTACCAATGTGCCTGCCTCCCAGTCAAACTACCACTGTGCCTGCCTCCCAGTCAAACTACCACTGTGCCTGCCTCCCAGTCAAACTGACACTGTGCCTGCCTCCCAGTCAAACTACCACTGCCTCCCAGTCAAACTACCACTGTGCCTGCCTCCCAGTCAAACTACCACTGTGCCTGCCTCCCAGTCAAACTACCACTGTGCCTGCCTCCCAGTCAAACTACCACTGTGCCTGCCTCCCAGTCAAACTGACACTGCCTCCCAGTCAAACTGACACTGTGCCTGCCTCCCAGTCAAACTGACACTGTGCCTGCCTCCCAGTCAAACTACCACTGTGCCTGCCTCCCAGTCAAACTAACACTGCCTCCCAGTCAAACTACCACTGTGCCTGCCTCCCAGTCAAACTACCACTGTGCCTGCCTCCCAGTCAAACTACCACTGTGCCTGCCTCCCAGTCAAACTACCACTGTGCCTGCCTCCCAGTCAAACTACCACTGCCTCCCAGTCAAACTACCACTGTGCCTGCCTCCCAGTCAAACTACCACTGTGCCTGCTTCCCAGTCAAACTACCACTGTGCCTGCCTCCCAGTCAAACTACCACTGTGCCTGCCTCCCAGTTAAACTACCAATGTGCCTGCCTCCCAGTCAAACTACCACTGTGCCTGCCTCCCAGTCAAACTACCACTGTGCCTGCCTCCCAGTCAAACTGACACTGTGCCTGCCTCCCAGTCAAACTGACACTGTGCCTGCCTCCCAGTCAAACTACCACTGTGCCTGCCTCCCAGTCAAACTGACACTGCCTCCCAGTCAAACTACCACTGTGCCTGCCTCCCAGTCAAACTACCACTGTGCCTGCCTCCCAGTCAAACTACCACTGTGCCTGCCTCCCAGTCAAACTACCACTGTGCCTGCCTCCCAGTCAAACTACCACTGCCTCCCAGTCAAACTACCACTGTGCCTGCCTCCCAGTCAAACTACCACTGTGCCTGCCTCCCAGTCAAACTACCACTGTGCCTGTCTCCCAGTCAAACTACCACTGTGCCTGCCTCCCAGTCAAACTACCACTGTGCCTGCCTCCCAGTCAAACTACCACTGTGCCTGCCTCCCAGTCAAACTGACACTGCCTCCCAGTCAAACTGACACTGTGCCTGCCTCCCAGTCAAACTGACACTGCCTCCCAGTCAAACTACCACTGCCTCCCAGTCAAACTACCACTGTGCCTGCCTCCCAGTCAAACTGACACTGCCTCCCAGTCAAACTGACACTGTGCCTGCCTCCCAGTCAAACTGACACTGCCTCCCAGTCAAACTACCACTGCCTCCCAGTCAAACTACCACTGTGCCTGCCTCCCAGTCAAACTACCACTGTGCCTGCCTCCCAGTCAAACTACCACTGTGCCTTCCTCCCAGTCAAACTACCACTGCCTCCCAGTCAAACTACCACTGTGCCTGCCTCCCAGTCAAACTACCACTGTGCCTGCCTCCCAGTCAAACTACCACTGTGCCTGCCTCCCAGTCAAACTACCACTGTGCCTGCCTCCCAGACAAACTACCACTGTGCCTGCCTCCCAGTCAAACTGACACTGTGCCTGCCTCCCAGTCAAACTGACACTGTGCCTGCCTCCCAGTCAAACTACCACTGCCTCCCAGTCAAACTACCACTGTGCCTGCCTCCCAGTCAAACTACCACTGTGCCTGCCTCCCAGTCAAACTGACACTGTGCCTGCCTCCCAGTCAAACTGACACTGTGCCTGCCTCCCAGTCAAACTGACACTGTGCCTGCCTCCCAGTCAAACTAACACTGTGCCTGCCTCCCAGTCAAACTACCACTGTGCCTGCCTCCCAGTCAAACTACCACTGTGCCTGCCTCCCAGTCAAACTACCACTGTGCCTGCCTCCCAGTCAAACTACCACTGTGCCTGCCTCCCAGTCAAACTGACACTGTGCCTGCCTCCCAGTCAAACTACCACTGTGCCTGCCTCCCAGTCAAACTGACACTGTGCCTGCCTCCCAGTCAAACTACCACTGTGCCTGCCTCCCAGTCAAACTACCACTGCCTCCCAGTCAAACTGACACTGTGCCTGCCTCCCAGTCAAACTTACACTGTGCCTGCCTCCCAGTCAAACTACCACTGTGCCTGCCTCCCAGTCAAACTACCACTGTGCCTGCCTCCCAGTCAAACTACCACTGTGCCTGCCTCCCAGTCAAACTACCACTGTGCCTGCCTCCCAGTCAAACTACCACTGTGCCTGCCTCACAGTCAAACTGACACTGTGCCTGCCTCCCAGTCAAACTACCACTGCCTCCCAGTCAAACTACCACTGTGCCTGCCTCCCAGTCAAACTACCACTGTGCCTGCCTCCCAGTCAAACTACCACTGTGCCTGCCTCCCAGTCAAACTACCACTGTGCCTGCCTCCCAGTCAAACTGACACTGCCTCCCAGTCAAACTGACACTGTGCCTGCCTCCCAGTCAAACTGACACTGCCTCCCAGTCAAACTACCACTGTGCCTGCCTCCCAGTCAAACTACCACTGTGCCTGCCTCCCAGTCAAACTACCACTGCCTCCCAGTCAAACTACCACTGTGCCTGCCTCCCAGTCAAACTACCACTGTGCCTGCCTCCCAGTCAAACTGACACTGCCTCCCAGTCAAACTGACACTGTGCCTGCCTCCCAGTCAAACTACCACTGTGCCTGCCTCCCAGTCAAACTACCACTGTGCCTGCCTCCCAGTCAAACTACCACTGTGCCTGCCTCCCAGTCAAACTACCACTGTGCCTGCCTCCCAGTCAAACTGACACTGCCTCCCAGTCAAACTGACACTGTGCCTGCCTCCCAGTCAAACTACCACTGTGCCTGCCTCCCAGTCAAACTACCACTGTGCCTGCCTCCCAGTCAAACTACCACTGTGCCTGCCTCCCAGTCAAACTACCACTGTGCCTGCCTCCCAGTCAAACTGACACTGCCTCCCAGTCAAACTGACACTGTGCCTGCCTCCCAGTCAAACTGACACTGCCTCCCAGTCAAACTACCACTGTGCCTGCCTCCCAGTCAAACTACCACTGTGCCTGCCTCCCAGTCAAACTGACACTGTGCCTGCCTCCCAGTCAAACTACCACTGTGCCTGCCTCCCAGTCAAACTACCACTGTGCCTGCCTCCCAGTCAAACTGACACTGTGCCTGCCTCCCAGTCAAACTGACACTGCCTCCCAGTCAAACTGACACTGTGCCTGCCTCCCAGTCAAACTGACACTGTGCCTGCCTCCCAGTCAAACTGACACTGTGCCTGCCTCCCAGTCAAACTGACACTGTGCCTGCCTCCCAGTCAAACTGACACTGCCTCACAGTCAAACTACCACTGTGCCTGCCTCCCAGTCAAACTACCACTGTGCCTTACTCCCAGTCAAACTGACACTGTGCCTGCCTCCCAGTCAACCTGACACTGCCTCCCAGTCAAACTGACACTGCCTCCCAGTCAAACTGACACTGTGCCTGCCTCCCAGTCAAACTACCACTGTGCCTGCCTCCCAGTCAAACTACCACTGTGCCTGCCTCCCAGTCAAACTACCACTGTGCCTGCCTCCCAGTCAAACTACCACTGTGCCTGCCTCCCAGTCAAACTACCACTGTGCCTGCCTCCCAGTCAAACTACCACTGTGCCTGCCTCCCAGTCAAACTGACACTGTGCCTGCCTCCCAGTCAAACTGACACTGCCTCCCAGTCAAACTACCACTGTGCCTGCCTCCCAGTCAAACTACCACTGTGCCTGCCTCCCAGTCAAACTACCACTGTGCCTGCCTCCCAGTCAAACTACCACTGTGCCTGCCTCCCAGTCAAACTACCACTGTGCCTGCCTCCCAGTCAAACTGACACTGCCTCCCAGTCAAACTGACACTGTGCCTGCCTCCCAGTCAAACTACCACTGTGCCTGCCTCCCAGTCAAACTACCACTGTGCCTGCCTCCCAGTCAAACTGACACTGTGCCTGCCTCCCAGTCAAACTGACACTGTGCCTGCCTCCCAGTCAAACTGACACTGCCTCACAGTCAAACTACCACTGTGCCTGCCTCCCAGTCAAACTACCACTGTGCCTTACTCCCAGTCAAACTGACACTGTGCCTGCCTCCCAGTCAACCTGACACTGCCTCCCAGTCAAACTGACACTGCCTCCCAGTCAAACTGACACTGTGCCTGCCTCCCAGTCAAACTACCACTGTGCCTGCCTCCCAGTCAAACTACCACTGTGCCTGCCTCCCAGTCAAACTACCACTGTGCCTGCCTCCCAGTCAAACTACCACTGTGCCTGCCTCCCAGTCAAACTACCACTGTGCCTGCCTCCCAGTCAAACTACCACTGTGCCTGCCTCCCAGTCAAACTACCACTGTGCCTGCCTCCCAGTCAAACTACCACTGTGCCTGCCTCCCAGTCAAACTGACACTGTGCCTGCCTCCCAGTCAAACTGACACTGTGCCTGCCTCCCAGTCAAACTACCACTGTGCCTGCCTCCCAGTCAAACTACCACTGCCTCCCAGTCAAACTACCACTGTGCCTGCCTCCCAGTCAAACTGTCACTGTGCCTGCCTCCCAGTCAAACTACCACTGTGCCTGCCTCCCAGTCAAACTACCACTGTGCCTGCCTCCCAGTCAAACTACCACTGTGCCTGCCTCCCAGTCAAACTACCACTGTGCCTGCCTCCCAGTCAAACTGACACTGTGCCTGCCTCCCAGTCAAACTGACACTGTGCCTGCCTCCCAGTCAAACTACCACTGTGCCTGCCTCCCAGTCAAATTACCACTGTGCCTGCCTCCCAGTCAAACGGACACTGTGCCTGCCTCCCAGTCAAACTGACACTGCCTCCCAGTCAAACTACCACTGTGCCTGCCTCCCAGTCAAACTACCACTGTGCCTTACTCCCAGTCAAACTGACACTGTGCCTGCCTCCCAGTCAAACTGACACTGCCTCCCAGTCAAACTGACACTGTGCCTGCCTCCCAGTCAAACTACCACTGTGCCTGCCTCCCAGTCAAACTACCACTGTGCCTGCCTCCCAGTCAAACTACCACTGTGCCTGCCTCCCAGTCAAACTACCACTGTGCCTGCCTCCCAGTCAAACTACCACTGTGCCTGCCTCCCAGTCAAACTACCACTGTGCCTGCCTCCCAGTCAAACTGACACTGTGCCTGCCTCCCAGTCAAACTGACACTGTGCCTGCCTCCCAGTCAAACTACCACTGTGCCTGCCTCCCAGTCAAACTACCACTGTGCCTGCCTCCCAGTCAAACTACCACTGTGCCTGCCTCCCAGTCAAACTACCACTGTGCCTGCCTCCCAGTCAAACTGACACTGTGCCTGCCTCCCAGTCAAACTACCACTGTGCCTGCCTCCCAGTCAAACTACCACTGTGCCTGCCTCCCAGTCAAACTGACACTGTGCCTGCCTCCCAGTCAAACTACCACTGTGTCTGCCTCCCAGTCAAACTACCACTGCCTCCCAGTCAAACTGACACTGTGCCTGCCTCCCAGTCAAACTGACACTGTGCCTGCCTCCCAGTCAAACTACCACTGTGCCTGCCTCCCAGTCAAACTACCACTGTGCCTGCCTCCCAGTCAAACTACCACTGTGCCTGCCTCCCAGTCAAACTACCACTGTGCCTGCCTCCCAGTCAACACTGTGCCTGCCTCCTACCAAACTGACACTGTGCCTGCCTCCCAGTCAAACTACCACTGTGCCTGCCTCCCAGTCAAACTGACACTGTGCCTGCCTCCCAGTCAAACTACCACTGCCTCCCAGTCAAACTACCACTGTGCCTGCCTCCCAGTCAAACTACCACTGTGCCTGCCTCCCAGTCAAACTACCACTGTGCCTGCCTCCCAGTCAAACTGACACTGTGCTTGCCTCCCAGTCAAACTGACACTGTGCTTGCCTCCCAGTCAAACTACCACTGTGCCTGCCTCCCAGTCAAACTGACACTGTGCCTGCCTCCCAGTCAAACTGACACTGCCTCCCAGTCAAACTGACACTGTGCCTGCCTCCCAGTCAAACTGACACTGTGCCTGCCTCCCAGTCAAACTGACACTGCCTCACAGTCAAACTACCACTGTGCCTGCCTCCCAGTCAAACTACCACTGTGCCTGACTCCCAGTCAAACTGACACTGTGCCTGCCTCCCAGTCAAACTGACACTGCCTCCCAGTCAAACTGACACTGCCTCCCAGTCAAACTGACACTGCCTCCCAGTCAAACTGACACTGTGCCTGCCTCCCAGTCAAACTACCACTGTGCCTGCCTCCCAGTCAAACTACCACTGTGCCTGCCTCCCAGTCAAACTACCACTGTGCCTGCCTCCCAGTCAAACTACCACTGTGCCTGCCTCCCAGTCAAACTACCACTGTGCCTGCCTCCCAGTCAAACTACCACTGTGCCTGCCTCCCAGTCAAACTGACACTGCCTCCCAGTCAAACTGACACTGTGCCTGCCTCCCAGTCAAACTACCACTGTGCCTGCCTCCCAGTCAAACTACCACTGTGCCTGCCTCCCAGTCAAACTACCACTGTGCCTGCCTCCCAGTCAAACTACCACTGTGCCTGCCTCTCAGTCAAACTGACACTGCCTCCCAGTCAAACTGACACTGTGCCTGCCTCCCAGTCAAACTACCACTGTGCCTGCCTCCCAGTCAAACTACCACTGTGCCTGCCTCCCAGTCAAACTGACACTGTGCCTGCCTCCCAGTCAAACTACCACTGTGCCTGCCTCCCAGTCAAACTACCACTGCCTCCCAGTCAAACTGACACTGTGCCTGCCTCCCAGTAAAACTACCACTGTGCCTGCCTCCCAGTCAAACTACCACTGCCTCCCAGTCAAACTGACACTGTGCCTGCCTCCCAGTCAAACTACCACTGTGCCTGCCTCCCAGTCAAACTGACACTGTGCCTGCCTCCCAGTCAAACTGACACTGTGCCTGCCTCCCAGTCAAACTGACACTGCCTCCCAGTCAAACTGACACTGTGCCTGCCTCCCAGTCAAACTGACACTGTGCCTGCCTCCCAGTCAAACTGACACTGCCTCCCAGTCAAACTACCACTGTGCCTGCCTCCCAGTTAAACTACCACTGTGCCTTACTCCCAGTCAAACTGACACTGTGCCTGCCTCCCAGTCAACCTGACACTGCCTCCCAGTCAAACTGACACTGCCTCCCAGTCAAACTGACACTGCCTCCCAGTCAAACTGACACTGCCTCCCAGTCAAACTGACACTGTGCCTGCCTCCCAGTCAAACTACCACTGTGCCTGCCTCCCAGTCAAACTACCACTGTGCCTGCCTCCCAGTCAAACTACCACTGTGCCTGCCTCCCAGTCAAACTACCACTGTGCCTGCCTCCCAGTCAAACTACCACTGTGCCTGCCTCCCAGTCAAACTACCACTGTGCCTGCCTCCCAGTCAAACTACCACTGTGCCTGCCTCCCAGTCAAACTGACACTGCCTCCCAGTCAAACTGACACTGTGCCTGCCTCCCAGTCAAACTACCACTGTGCCTGCCTCCCAGTCAAACTACCACTGTGCCTGCCTCCCAGTCAAACTACCACTGTGCCTGCCTCCCAGTCAAACTACCACTGTGCCTGCCTCCCAGTCAAACTGACACTGCCTCCCAGTCAAACTGACACTGTGCATGCCTCCCAGTCAAACTACCACTGTGCCTGCCTCCCAGTCAAACTACCACTGTGCCTGCCTCCCAGTCAAACTACCACTGTGCCTGCCTCCCAGTCAAACTGACACTGTGCCTGCCTCCCAGTCAAACTACCACTGTGCCTGCCTCCCAGTCAAACTACCACTGTGCCTGCCTCCCAGTCAAACTGACACTGTGCCTGCCTCCCAGTCAAACTACCACTGTGCCTGCCTCCCAGTCAAACTACCACTGCCTCCCAGTCAAACTACCACTGTGCCTGCCTCCCAGTCAAACTGCCACTGTGCCTGCATCCCAGTCAAACTACCACTGTGCCTGCCTCCCAGTCAAACTACCACTGTGCCTGCCTCCCAGTCAAACTACCACTGTGCCTGCCTCCCAGTCAAACTGACACTGTGCCTGCCTCCCAGTCAAACTACCACTGTGCCTGCCTCCCAGTCAAACTACCACTGTGCCTGCCTCCCAGTCAAACTGACACTGTGCCTGCCTCCCAGTCAAACTGACACTGCCTCCCAGTCAAACTGACACTGTGCCTGCCTCCCAGTCAAACTGACACTGTGCCTGCCTCCCAGTCAAACTGACACTGTGCCTGCCTCCCAGTCAAACTGACACTGCCTCCCAGTCAAACTACCACTGTGCCTGCCTCCCAGTCAAACTACCACTGTGCCTTACTCCCAGTCAAACTGACACTGTGCCTGCCTCCCAGTCAAACTGACACTGCCTCCCAGTCAAACTGACACTGCCTCCCAGTCAAACTGACACTGCCTCCCAGTCAAACTGACACTGTGCCTGCCTCCCAGTCAAACTACCACTGTGCCTGCCTCCCAGTCAAACTACCACTGTGCCTGCCTCCCAGTCAAACTACCACTGTGCCTGCCTCCCAGTCAAACTGACACTGTGCCTGCCTCCCAGTCAAACTACCACTGTGCCTGCCTCCCAGTCAAACTGACACTGTGCCTGCCTCCCAGTCAAACTACCACTGTGCCTGCCTCCCAGTCAAACTACCACTGTGCCTGCCTCCCAGTCAAACTAACACTGTGCCTGCCTCCCAGTCAAACTACCACTGTGCCTGCCTCCCAGTCAAACTACCACTGCCTCTCCCAGTCAAACTGACACTGTGCCTGCCTCCCAGTCAAACTGACACTGTGCCTGCCTCCCAGTCAAACTACCACTGTGCCTGCCTCCCAGTCAAACTACCACTGCCTCCCAGTCAAACTACCACTGTGCCTGCCTCCCAGTCAAACTACCACTGTGCCTGCCTCCCAGTCAAACTGACCACTGTGCCTGCCTCCCAGTCAAACTACACTGTGCCTGCCTCCCAGTCAAACTACCACTGTGCCTGCCTCCCAGTCAAACTACCACTGTGCCTGCCTCCCAGTCAAACTACCACTGTGCCTGCCTCCCAGTCAAACTGACACTGTGCCTGCCTCCCAGTCAAACTGACACTGCCTCCCAGTCAAACTGACACTGTGCCTGCCTCCCAGTCAAACTGACACTGTGCCTGCCTCCCAGTCAAACTGACACTGTGCCTGCCTCCCAGTCAAACTGACACTGCCTCCCAGTCAAACTACCACTGTGCCTGCCTCCCAGTCAAACTACCACTGTGCCTGCCTCCCAGTCAAACTACCACTGTGCCTGCCTCCCAGTCAAACTGACACTGTGCCTGCCTCCCAGTCAAACTACCACTGTGCCTGCCTCCCAGTCAAACTACCACTGCCTCCCAGTCAAACTGACACTGTGCCTGCCTCCCAGTAAAACTACCACTGTGCCTGCCTCCCAGTCAAACTACCACTGCCTCCCAGTCAAACTACCACTGTGCCTGCCTCCCAGTCAAACTGTCAAACTGACACTGTGCCTGCCTCCCAGTCAAACTACCACTGTGCCTGCCTCCCAGTCAAACTGACCACTGTGCCTGCCTCCCAGTCAAACTACCACTGTGCCTGCCTCCCAGTCAAACTGACACTGTGCCTGCCTCCCAGTCAAACTACCACTGTGCCTGCCTCCCAGTCAAACTACCACTGTGCCTGCCTCCCAGTCAAACTACCACTGCCTCCCAGTCAAACTGACACTGTGCCTGCCTCCCAGTCAAACTGACACTGTGCCTGCCTCCCAGTCAAACTGACACTGTGCCTGTCAAACTGACACTGTGCCTGCCTCCCAGTCAAACTGACACTGTGCCTCCCAGTCAAACTGACACTGCCTCCCAGTCAAACTACCACTGTGCCTGCCTCCCAGTCAAACTACCACTGTGCCTGCCTCCCAGTCAAACTGACACTGTGCCTGCCTCCCAGTCAAACTGACACTGCCTGCCTCCCAGTCAAACTGACACTGCCTCCCAGTCAAACTGACACTGCCTCCCAGTCAAACTACCACTGTGCCTGCCTCCCAGTCAAACTACCACTGTGCCTGCCTCCCAGTCAAACTACCACTGTGCCTGCCTCCCAGTCAAACTGACACTGTGCCTGCCTCCCAGTCAAACTGACACTGTGCCTGCCTCCCAGTCAAACTACCACTGTGCCTGCCTCCCAGTCAAACTACCACTGTGCCTGCCTCCCAGTCAAACTACCACTGTGCCTGCCTCCCAGTCAAACTGACCACTGTGCCTGCCTCCCAGTCAAACTGACCACTGTGCCTGCCTCCCAGTCAAACACTGCCTGCCTCCCAGTCAAACTGCCTGCCTCCCAGTCAAACTACCACTGTGCCTGCCTCCCAGTCAAACTACCACTGCCTCCCAGTCAAACTGACACTGTGCCTGCCTCCCAGTCAAACTACCACTGTGCCTGCCTCCCAGTCAAACTACCACTGTGCCTGCCTCCCAGTCAAACTACCACTGTGCCTGCCTCCCAGTCAAACTGACACTGTGCCTGCCTCCCAGTCAAACTACCACTGTGCCTGCCTCCCAGTCAAACTACCACTGTGCCTGCCTCCCAGTCAAACTACCACTGTGCCTGCCTCCCAGTCAAACTACCACTGTGCCTGCCTCCCAGTCAAACTGACACTGTGCCTGCCTCCCAGTCAAACTGACACTGTGCCTGCCTCCCAGTCAAACTGACACTGTGCCTGCCTCCCAGTCCCACTGTGCCTGCCTCCCAGTCAAACTGACACTGTGCCTGCCTCCCAGTCAAACTGACACTGTGCCTGCCTCCCAGTCAAACTACCACTGTGCCTGCCTCCCAGTCAAACTACCACTGTGCCTGCCTCCCAGTCAAACTACCACTGTGCCTGCCTCCCAGTCAAACTGACACTGCCTCCCAGTCAAACTGACACTGTGCCTGCCTCCCAGTCAAACTACCACTGTGCCTGCCTCCCAGTCAAACTACCACTGTGCCTGCCTCCCAGTCAAACTACCACTGTGCCTGCCTCCCAGTCAAACTACCACTGTGCCTGCCTCCCAGTCAAACTACCACTGTGCCTGCCTCCCAGTCAAACTACCACTGTGCCTGCCTCCCAGTCAAACTACCACTGTGCCTGCCTCCCAGTCAAACTACCACTGTGCCTGCCTCCCAGTCAAACTGACACTGTGCCTGCCTCCCAGTCAAACTACCACTGTGCCTGCCTCCCAGTCAAACTGACACTGTGCCTGCCTCCCAGTCAAACTGACACTGTGCCTGCCTCCCAGTCAAACTGACACTGTGCCTGCCTCCCAGTCAAACTACCACTGTGCCTGCCTCCCAGTCAAACTACCACTGTGCCTGCCTCCCAGTCAAACTACCACTGTGCCTGCCTCCCAGTCAAACTACCACTGTGCCTGCCTCCCAGTCAAACTACCACTGTGCCTGCCTCCCAGTCAAACTACCACTGTGCCTGCCTCCCAGTCAAACTGACACTGTGCCTGCCTCCCAGTCAAACTACCACTGTGCCTGCCTCCCAGTCAAACTGACACTGTGCCTGCCTCCCAGTCAAACTACCACTGTGCCTGCCTCCCAGTCAAACTGACACTGTGCCTGCCTCCCAGTCAAACTGACACTGTGCCTGCCTCCCAGTCAAACTACCACTGTGCCTGCCTCCCAGTCAAACTACCACTGTGCCTGCCTCCCAGTCAAACTGACACTGCCTCCCAGTCAAACTGACACTGTGCCTGCCTCCCAGTCAAACTACCACTGTGCCTGCCTCCCAGTCAAACTACCACTGTGCCTGCCTCCCAGTCAAACTGACACTGTGCCTGCCTCCCAGTCAAACTGACACTGTGCCTGCCTCCCAGTCAAAAACTGACCACTGTGCCTGCCTCCCAGTCAAACTGACACTGTGCCTGCCTCCCAGTCAAACTGACACTGTGCCTGTCTCCCAGTCAAACTGACACTGTGCCTGCCTCCCAGTCAAACTACCACTGTGCCTGTCTCCCAGTCAAACTGACACTGTGCCTGCCTCCCAGTCAAACTGACACTGTGCCTGCCTCCCAGTCAAACTACCACTGTGCCTGCCTCCCAGTCAAACTGACACTGCCTGCCTCCCAGTCAAACTGACACTGTGCCTGCCTCCCAGTCAAACTACCACTGTGCCTGCCTCCCAGTCAAACTGCCTGCCTCCCAGTCAAACTACCACTGTGCCTGCCTCCCAGTCAAACTGACACTGCGCCTGCCTCCCAGTCAAACTACCACTGTGCCTGCCTCCCAGTCAAACTGACACTGTGCCTGCCTCCCAGTCAAACTGACACTGTGCCTGCCTCCCAGTCAAACTGACACTGTGCCTGCCTCCCAGTCAAACTGACACTGCCTCCCAGTCAAACTACCACTGTGCCTGCCTCCCAGTCAAACTACCACTGCCTCCCAGTCAAACTGACACTGTGCCTGCCTCCCAGTAAAACTACCACTGTGCCTGCCTCCCAGTCAAACTACCACTGCCTCCCAGTCAAACTACCACTGTGCCTGCCTCCCAGTCAAACTGACACTGTGCCTGCCTCCCAGTCAAACTGACACTGCCTCCCAGTCAAACTACCACTGTGCCTGCCTCCCAGTCAAACTACCACTGCCTCCCAGTCAAACTGACACTGTGCCTGCCTCCCAGTAAAACTACCACTGTGCCTGCCTCCCAGTCAAACTACCACTGCCTCCCAGTCAAACTACCACTGTGCCTGCCTCCCAGTCAAACTGTCACTGTGCCTGCCTCCCAGTCAAACTACCACTGTGCCTGCCTCCCAGTCAAACTACCACTGTGCCTGCCTCCCAGTCAAACTACCACTGTGCCTGCCTCCCAGTCAAACTACCACTGTGCCTGCCTCCCAGTCAAACTACCACTGTGCCTGCCTCCCAGTCAAACTACCACTGTGCCTGCCTCCCAGTCAAACTGACACTGTGCCTGCCTCCCAGTCAAACTACCACTGTGCCTGCCTCCCAGTCAAACTACCACTGTGCCTGCCTCCCAGTCAAACTGACACTGTGCCTGCCTCCCAGTCAAACTGACACTGTGCCTGCCTCCCAGTCAAACTACCACTGTGCCTGCCTCCCAGTCAAACTACCACTGCCTCCCAGTCAAACTGACACTGTGCCTGCCTCCCAGTAAAACTACCACTGTGCCTGCCTCCCAGTCAAACTACCACTGCCTCCCAGTCAAACTACCACTGTGCCTGCCTCCCAGTCAAACTGTCACTGTGCCTGCCTCCCAGTCAAACTACCACTGTGCCTGCCTCCCAGTCAAACTACCACTGTGCCTGCCTCCCAGTCAAACTACCACTGTGCCTGCCTCCCAGTCAAACTGACACTGTGCCTGCCTCCCAGTCAAACTGACACTGTGCCTGCCTCCCAGTCAAACTGACACTGTGCCTGCCTCCCAGTCAAACTGACACTGTGCCTGCCTCCCAGTCAAACTGACACTGCCTCCCAGTCAAACTACCACTGTGCCTGCCTCCCAGTCAAACTACCACTGTGCCTTACTCCCAGTCAAACTGACACTGTGCCTGCCTCCCAGTCAAACTGACACTGCCTCCCAGTCAAACTGACACTGCCTCCCAGTCAAACTGACACTGTGCCTGCCTCCCAGTCAAACTACCACTGTGCCTGCCTCCCAGTCAAACTACCACTGTGCCTGCCTCCCAGTCAAACTACCACTGTGCCTGCCTCCCAGTCAAACTGACACTGTGCCTGCCTCCCAGTCAAACTACCACTGTGCCTGCCTCCCAGTCAAACTGACACTGTGCCTGCCTCCCAGTCAAACTACCACTGTGCCTGCCTCCCAGTCAAACTACCACTGTGCCTGCCTCCCAGTCAAACTGACACTGTGCCTGCCTCCCAGTCAAACTACCACTGTGCCTGCCTCCCAGTCAAACTACCACTGCCTCCCAGTCAAACTGACACTGTGCCTGCCTCCCAGTCAAACTACCACTGTGCCTGCCTCCCAGTCAAACTACCACTGTGCCTGCCTCCCAGTCAAACTACCACTGCCTCCCAGTCAAACTACCACTGTGCCTGCCTCCCAGTCAAACTGACACTGTGCCTGCCTCCCAGTCAAACTACCACTGTGCCTGCCTCCCAGTCAAACTACCACTGTGCCTGCCTCCCAGTCAAACTACCACTGTGCCTGCCTCCCAGTCAAACTGACCACTGTGCCTGCCTCCCAGTCAAACTGACACTGCCTCCCAGTCAAACTGACACTGTGCCTGCCTCCCAGTCAAACTGACACTGTGCCTGCCTCCCAGTCAAACTGACACTGTGCCTGCCTCCCAGTCAAACTGACACTGCCTCCCAGTCAAACTACCACTGTGCCTGCCTCCCAGTCAAACTGACACTGTGCCTGCCTCCCAGTCAAACTGACACTGTGCCTGCCTCCCAGTCAAACTGACACTGCCTCCCAGTCAAACTGACACTGCCTCCCAGTCAAACTGACACTGCCTCCCAGTCAAACTTACACTGTGCCTGCCTCCCAGTCAAACTACCACTGTGCCTGCCTCCCAGTCAAACTACCACTGTGCCTGCCTCCCAGTCAAACTACCACTGTGCCTGCCTCCCAGTCAAACTACCACTGTGCCTGCCTCCCAGTCAAACTGACACTGTGCCTGCCTCCCAGTCAAACTACCACTGTGCCTGCCTCCCAGTCAAACTGACACTGCCTCCCAGTCAAACTGACACTGTGCCTGCCTCCCAGTCAAACTACCACTGTGCCTGCCTCCCAGTCAAACTACCACTGTGCCTGCCTCCCAGTCAAACTACCACTGTGCCTGCCTCCCAGTCAAACTACCACTGTGCCTGCCTCCCAGTCAAACTACCACTGTGCCTGCCTCCCAGTCAAACTGACACTGTGCCTGCCTCCCAGTCAAACTACCACTGTGCCTGCCTCCCAGTCAAACTGACACTGTGCCTGCCTCCCAGTCAAACTACCACTGTGCCTGCCTCCCAGTCAAACTGACACTGTGCCTGCCTCCCAGTCAAACTGACACTGTGCCTGCCTCCCAGTCAAACTGACAATGTGCCTGCCTCCCAGTCAAACTACCACTGTGCCTGCCTCCCAGTCAAACTGACACTGCCTCCCAGTCAAACCGACACTGTGCCTGCCTCCCAGTCAAACTACCACTGTGCCTGCCTCCCAGTGAAACTACCACTATGCCTGACTCCCCGTCAAACTGACACTGTGCCTGCCTCCCAGTCAAACTGACACTGTGCCTGCCTCCCAGTCAAACTACCACTGTGCCTGCCTCCCAGTCAAACTACCACTGTGCCTGCCTCCCAGTCAAACTACCACTGTGCCTGCCTCCCAGTCAAACTGACACTGTGCCTGCCTCCCAGTCAAACTACCACTGTGCCTGTCTCCCAGTCAAACTGACACTGTGCCTGCCTCCCAGTCAAACTGACACTGCCTGCCTCCCAGTCAAACTACCACTGTGCCTGCCTCCCAGTCAAACTGACACTGCCTCCCAGTCAAACTGACACTGTGCCTGCCTCCCAGTCAAACTACCACTGTGCCTGCCTCCCAGTCAAACTGACACTGCCTCCCAGTCAAACTACCACTGTGCCTGCCTCCCAGTCAAACTGACACTGCGCCTGCCTCCCAGTCAAACTACCACTGTGCCTGCCTCCCAGTCAAACTGACACTGTGCCTGCCTCCCAGTCAAACTGACACTGTGCCTGCCTCCCAGTCAAACTGACACTGTGCCTGCCTCCCAGTCAAACTGACACTGTGCCTGCCTCCCAGTCAAACTGACACTGTGCCTGCCTCCCAGTCAAACTACCACTGTGCCTGCCTCCCAGTCAAACTGACACTGTGCCTGCCTCCCAGTCAAACTGACACTGTGCCTGCCTCCCAGTCAAACTACCACTGTGCCTGCCTCCCAGTCAAACTGACACTGCCTCCCAGTCAAACTACCACTGTGCCTGCCTCCCAGTCAAACTGACACTGCGCCTGCCTCCCAGTCAAACTACCACTGTGCCTGCCTCCCAGTCAAACTGACACTGTGCCTGCCTCCCAGTCAAACTGACACTGTGCCTGCCTCCCAGTCAAACTACCACTGTGCCTGCCTCCCAGTCAAACTGACACTGCCTCCCAGTCAAACTGACACTGTGCCTGCCTCCCAGTCAAACTACCACTGTGCCTGCCTCCCAGTCAAACTGACACTGCCTCCCAGTCAAACCGACACTGTGCCTGCCTCCCAGTCAAACTACCACTGTGCCTGCCTCCCAGTCAAACTACCACTGTGCCTGCCTCCCAGTCAAACTGACACTGTGCCTGCCTCCCAGTCAAACTGACACTGTGCCTGCCTCCCAGTCAAACTGACACTGTGCCTGCCTCCCAGTCAAACTGACACTGTGCCTGCCTCCCAGTCAAACTACCACTGTGCCTGTCTCCCAGTCAAACTGACACTGTGCCTGCCTCCCAGTCAAACTGACACTGTGCCTGCCTCCCAGTCAAACTGACACTGTGCCTGCCTCCCAGTCAAACTACCACTGTGCCTGCCTCCCAGTCAAACTGACACTGCCTCCCAGTCAAACTGACACTGTGCCTGCCTCCCAGTCAAACTACCACTGTGCCTGCCTCCCAGTCAAACTGACACTGCCTCCCAGTCAAACTACCACTGTGCCTGCCTCCCAGTCAAACTGACACTGCGCCTGCCTCCCAGTCAAACTACCACTGTGCCTGCCTCCCAGTCAAACTGACACTGTGCCTGCCTCCCAGTCAAACTGACACTGTGCCTGCCTCCCAGTCAAACTGACACTGTGCCTGCCTCCCAGTCAAACTGACACTGCCTCCCAGTCAAACTACCACTGTGCCTGCCTCCCAGTCAAACTACCACTGCCTCCCAGTCAAACTGACACTGTGCCTGCCTCCCAGTAAAACTACCACTGTGCCTGCCTCCCAGTCAAACTACCACTGCCTCCCAGTCAAACTACCACTGTGCCTGCCTCCCAGTCAAACTGTCACTGTGCCTGCCTCCCAGTCAAACTACCACTGTGCCTGCCTCCCAGTCAAACTACCACTGTGCCTGCCTCCCAGTCAAACTACCACTGTGCCTGCCTCCCAGTCAAACTGACACTGTGCCTGCCTCCCAGTCAAACTACCACTGTGCCTGCCTCCCAGTCAAACTGACACTGTGCCTGCCTCCCAGTCAAACTGACACTGCCTCCCAGTCAAACTACCACTGTGCCTGCCTCCCAGTCAAACTACCACTGCCTCCCAGTCAAACTGACACTGTGCCTGCCTCCCAGTCAAACTACCACTGTGCCTGCCTCCCAGTCAAACTACCACTGCCTCCCAGTCAAACTACCACTGTGCCTGCCTCCCAGTCAAACTGACACTGTGCCTGCCTCCCAGTCAAACTGACACTGTGCCTGCCTCCCAGTCAAACTGACACTGTGCCTGCCTCCCAGTCAAACTGACACTGTGCCTGCCTCCCAGTCAAACTGACACTGTGCCTGCCTCCCAGTCAAACTGACACTGTGCCTGCCTCCCAGTCAAACTGACACTGCGCCTGCCTCCCAGTCAAACTACCACTGTGCCTGCCTCCCAGTCAAACTGACACTGTGCCTGCCTCCCAGTCAAACTGACACTGTGCCTGCCTCCCAGTCAAACTACCACTGTGCCTGCCTCCCAGTCAAACTGACACTGCCTCCCAGTCAAACTACCACTGTGCCTGCCTCCCAGTCAAACTGACACTGCGCCTGCCTCCCAGTCAAACTACCACTGTGCCTGCCTCCCAGTCAAACTGACACTGTGCCTGCCTCCCAGTCAAACTGACACTGTGCCTGCCTCCCAGTCAAACTGACACTGCCTCCCAGTCAAACTACCACTGTGCCTGCCTCCCAGTCAAACTGACACTGTGCCTGCCTCCCAGTCAAACTACCACTGTGCCTGCCTCCCAGTCAAACTGACACTGTGCCTGCCTCCCAGTCAAACTGACACTGTGCCTGCCTCCCAGTCAAACTGACACTGTGCCTGCCTCCCAGTCAAACTGACACTGTGCCTGCCTCCCAGTCAAACTGACACTGTGCCTGCCTCCCAGTCAAACTGACACTGTGCCTGCCTCCCAGTCAAACTGACACTGTGCCTGCCTCCCAGTCAAACTGACACTGCCTCCCAGTCAAACTGACACTGCCTCCCAGTCAAACTGACACTGCCTCCCAGTCAAACTGACACTGCCTCCCAGTCAAACTGACACTGCCTCCCAGTCAAACTGACACTGCCTCCCAGTCAAACTACCACTGTGCCTGCCTCCCAGTCAAACTGACACTGCGCCTGCCTCCCAGTCAAACTACCACTGTGCCTGCCTCCCAGTCAAACTGACACTGTGCCTGCCTCCCAGTCAAACTGACACTGTGCCTGCCTCCCAGTCAAACTGACACTGTGCCTGCCTCCCAGTCAAACTGACACTGTGCCTGCCTCCCAGTCAAACTGACACTGTGCCTGCCTCCCAGTCAAACTGACACTGTGCCTGCCTCCCAGTCAAACTGACACACTGCCTCCCAGTCAAACTGACACTGTGCCTGCCTCCCAGTCAAACTGACACTGTGCCTGCCTCCCAGTCAAACTGACCTGTGCCTGCCTCCCAGTCAAACTACCACTGTGCCTGCCTCCCAGTCAAACTGACACTGCCTCCCAGTCAAACTGACACTGCCTCCCAGTCAAACTGACACTGCCTCCCAGTCAAACTACCACTGCCTCCCAGTCAAACTGACACTGTGCCTGCCTCCCAGTCAAACTACCACTGCCTCCCAGTCAAACTACCACTGCCTCCCAGTCAAACTACCACTGCCTCCCAGTCAAACTACCACTGCCTCCCAGTCAAACTACCACTGCCTCCCAGTCAAACTGACACTGCCTCCCTGTCAAACTGACACTGCCTCCCTGTCAAACTGACACTGCCTCCCTGTCAAACTGACACTGCCTCCCAGTCAAACTGACACTGCCCCCCTGTCAAAGCCTCCTGTCAAACTGACACTGCCTCCCAGTCAAACTACCACTGCCTCCCAGTCAAACTACCACTGCCTCCCAGTCAAACTACCACTGCCTCCCAGTCAAACTACCACTGCCTCCCAGTCAAACTACCACTGCCTCCCAGTCAAACTGACACTGTGCCTGCCTCCCAGTCAAACTACCACTGCCTCCCAGCACTGCCTCCCAGTCAAACACCACTGCCTCCCAGTCAAACTACCACTGCCTCCCTGTCAGTCAAACTACCACTGCCTCCCAGTCAAACTGACACTGCCTCCCTGTCAAACTGCACTGCCTCCCTGTCAAACTGACACTGCCTCCTCCCTGTCAAACTGACACTGCCTCAAACTACCACTGCCTCCCAGTCAAACTACCACTGCCTCCCAGTCAAACTACCACTGCCTCCCAGCCTCCCAGTCAAACTACCACCTGCCTGCCTCCCAGTCAAACCACTGCTGCCTCCCAGTCAAACTGACACTGTCAAACTGACCTGCCTCCCAGTCAAACTACACTGCCTCCCAGTCAAACTGACACTGCCTCCCAGTCAAACTGACACTGCCTCCCACTGCACTGCCCCAGTCAAACTACCACTGCCTCCCTGCCTCCCCCACTGCCTCCAAACAGTCAAACTACCACTGCCTCCCAGTCAAACTACCACTGCCTCCCAGTCAAACTGACACTGCCTCCCAGTCAAACTACCACTGCCTCCCAGTCAAACTACCACTGCCTCCCAGTCAAACTGACACACTGCCTCCCAGTCAAACTACCACTGCCTCCCAGTCAAACTACCACCTCCCAGTCCTGACCTGCCTCCCAGTCAAACTGACACTGCCTCCCTCCCAGTCAAACTGACACTGCCTCCCTGTCAAACTACCACTGCCTCCCCAGTCAAACTACCACTGCCTCCCAGTCAAACTACCACTGCCTCCCAGTCAAACTACCACTGCCTCCCAGTCAAACTACCACTGCCTCCCAGTCAAACTCACATTTACATTTACATTTAAGTCATTTAGCAGAGGCTCTCCAGTCAAACTGACTTACAAACTGCCTCCCAGTCAAACTACCACTGACACTGCCTCCCCAGTCCCAGTCCCAGTCAAACTACCACTGTGCACTGCCTCCCAGTCAAACTGACACTGCCTCTCCTGTCAAACTGACCACTGCCTCCTGTCAAACTACCACTGCCTCCCAGTCAAAAACAGTCAAACTACCACTGCCTCCCAGTCAAACTACCACTGCCTCCCTGCCCTGCCCCCAGCCTCCCTGTCAAACTGACACTGCCTCCCAGTCACTGCCTCCCAGTCAAACTACCACTGCCTCCCAGTCAAACTACCACTGCCTCCCAGTCAAACTACCACTGCCTCCCAGTCAAACTACCACTGCCTCCCAGTCAAACTACCACTGTCTCCCAGTCAAACTGACACTGTGCCTGCCTCCCAGTCAAACTACCACTGCCTCTCCCAGTCAAACTACCACTGCCTCCCAGTCAAACTACTGCCTCCCAGTCACTGACACTGCTCCCAGTCAAACTGCCTCCTAGTCAAACTGACACTGCCTCCCAGTCAAACTGACACTGCCTCCCTGTCAAACTGACACTGCCTCCCAGTCAAACTACCACTGCCCCAGTCAAACTACCACTGCCTCCCAGTCAAACTACCACTGCCTCCCAGTCAAACTACCACTGCCTCCCAGTCAAACTACCACTGCCTCCCAGTCAAACTGCCTCCCCAGTCAAACTACCACTGCCTCCCTGTCAAACTACCCTCCCAGTCAAACTACCACTGCCTCCCAGTCAAACCACTGCCTCCCAGTCAAACTACCACTGCCTGCCCTCCCAGTCAAACTGACACTGCCTCCCTGTCAAACTGACACTGCCTCCCTACCACTGCCTCCCTGTCAAACTACCACTGCCTCCCAGTCAAACTGACACTGCCTCCCACTGACACTGCCTCCCAGTCAAACTACCACTGCCTCCCAGTCAAACTACCACTGCCTCCCAGTCAAACTACCACTGCCTCCCCAGTCAAACTACCACTGCCTCCCAGTCAAACTACCACTGCCTCCCAGTCAAACTCCCAGACCACTGCCTCCCAGTCAAACTACCACCACTGCCTCCCAGTCAAACACCACTGCCTCCCTCAAACTACCACTGCCTCCCAGTCAAACTGACACTGTGCCTGCCTCCCAGTCAAACTACCACTGCCTCCCAGTCAAACTACCACTGCCTCCCAGTCAAACTACCACTGCCTCCCAGTCAAACTACCACTGCCTCCCAGTCAAACTGACACTGCCTCCCTGTCAAACTGACACTGCCTCCCAGTCAAACTGACACTGCCTCCCAGTCAAACTGACACTGCCTCCCAGTCAAACTACCACTGCCTCCCAGTCAAACTACCACTGCCTCCCAGTCAAACTACCACTGCCTCCCAGTCAAACTACCACTGCCTCCCAGTCAAACTACCACTGCCTCCCAGTCAAACTACCACTGCCTCCCAGTCAAACTACCACTGCCTCCCAGTCAAACTACCACTGCCTCCCAGTCAAACTACCACTGCCTCCCAGTCAAACTGACACTGCCTCCCAGTCAAACTGACACTGCCTCCCAGTCAAACTGACACTGCCTCCCAGTCAAACTACCACTGCCTCCCAGTCAAACTACCACTGCCTCCCAGTCAAACTACCACTGCCTCCCAGTCAAACTACCACTGCCTCCCAGTCAAACTACCACTGCCTCCCAGTCAAACTACCACTGCCTCCCAGTCAAACTGACACTGTGTCTGCCTCCCAGTCAAACTACCACTGCCTCCCAGTCAAACTACCACTGCCTCCCAGTTAAACTACCACTGCCTCCCAGTCAAACTACCACTGCCTCCCAGTCAAACTACCACTGCCTCCCAGTCAAACTACCACTGCCTCCCAGTCAAACTACCACTGCCTCCCAGTCAAACTACCACTGCCTCCCAGTCAAACTACCACTGCCTCCCAGTCAAACTACCACTGCCTCCCAGTCAAACTGACACTGCCTCCCAGTCAAACTGACACTGCCTCCCAGTCAAACTGACACTGCCTCCCAGTCAAACTGACACTGCCTCCCAGTCAAACTACCACTGCCTCCCAGTCAAACTACCACTGCCTCCCAGTCAAACTACCACTGTCTCCCAGTCAAACTGACACTGCCTCCCAGTCAAACTACCACTGTCTCCCAGTCAAACTACCACTGTCTCCCAGTCAAACTACCACTGCCTCCCAGTCAAACTACCACTGCCTCCCAGTCAAACTACCACTGCCTCCCAGTCAAACTACCACTGCCTCCCAGTCAAACTACCACTGTCTCCCAGTCAAACTACCACTGCCTCCCAGTCAAACTACCACTGTCTCCCAGTCAAACTACCACTGCCTCCCAGTCAAACTACCACTGCCTCCCAGTCAAACTACCACTGCCTCCCAGTCAAACTACCACTGCCTCCCAGTCAAACTACCACTGCCTCCCAGTCAAACTACCACTGCCTCCCAGTCAAACTGACACTGCCTCCCAGTCAAACTGACACTGCCTCCCAGTCAAACTGACACTGCCTCCCAGTCAAACTGACACTGCCTCCCAGTCAAACTGACACTGCCTCCCAGTCAAACTGACACTGCCTCCCAGTCAAACTGACACTGCCTCCCAGTCAAACTACCACTGCCTCCCAGTCAAACTACCACTGCCTCCCAGTCAAACTACCACTGCCTCCCAGTCAAACTACCACTGCCTCCCAGTCAAACTGACACTGCCTCCCAGTCAAACTACCACTGCCTCCCAGTCAAACTACCACTGCCTCCCAGTCAAACTACCACTGCCTCCCAGTCAAACTACCACTGCCTCAAATCAAATCAAATCAAAATCAAATTTATTTATATAGCCCTTCGTACATCAGCTGATATCTCAAAGTGCTGTACAGAAACCCAGCCTAAAACCCCAAACAGCAAACAATGCAGGTGTAAAAGCACAGTGGCTAGGAAAAACTCCCTAGAAAGGCCAAAACCTAGGAAGAAACCTAGAGAGGAACCGGGCTATGTGGGGTGGCCAGTCCTCTTCTGGCTGTGCCGGGTAGAGATTATAACAGAACATGACCAAGATGTTCAAATGTTCATAAATGACCAGCATGGTCGAATAATAATAAGGCAGAACAGTTGAAACTGGAGCAGCAGCACAGTCAGGTGGACTGGGGACAGCAAGGAGCCTTCATGTCAGGTAGTCCTGGGGCACGGTCCTAGGGCTCAGGTCAGTTGAAACTGGAGCAGGAGCATGGCCAGGTGGACTGGGGACAGCAAGGAGTCCTCATGTCAGGTAGTCCTGGGACATGGTCCTAGGGCTCAGGTCCTCCGAGAGAGAGAAAGAAAGAGAGAAGGAGAGAATTAGAGAACGCACACTTAGATTCACACAGGACACCGAATAGGACAGGAGAAGTACTCCAGATATAACAAACTGACCCTAGCCCCCGACACATAAACTACTGCAGCATAAATACTGGAGGCTGAGACAGGAGGGTCAGGAGACACTGTGGCCCCATCCGAGGACACCCCGGACAGGGCCAAACAGGAAGGATATAACCCCACCCACTTTGCCAAAGCACATCCCCCACACCACTAGAGGGATATCTTCAACCACCAACTTACCATCCTGAGACAAGGCCGAGTATAGCCCACAAAGATCTCCGCCACGGTACAACCCAAGGGGGGCAACCTGAGACAGGCCGACCACAACAGTGAATCAACCCACCCAGGTGACGCACCCCCAGGGACGGCACGAGAGAGCCCCAGCAAGCCAGTGACTCAGCCCCCGTAACAGGGTTAGAGGCAGAGAATCCCAGTGGAAAGAGGGGAACCGGCCAGGCAGAGACAGCAAGGGCGGTTCGTTGCTCCAGAGCCTTTCCGTTCACCTTCCCGCCTCCCAGTCAAACTACCACTGCCTCCCAGTCAAACTACCACTGCCTCCCAGTCAAACTACCACTGCCTCCCAGTCAAACTACCACTGCCTCCCAGTCAAACTACCACTGTCTCCCAGTCAAACTACCACTGTCTCCCAGTCAAACTACCACTGTCTCCCAGTCAAACTACCACTGCCTCCCAGTCAAACTACCACTGCCTCCCAGTCAAACTACCACTGCCTCCCAGTCAAACTGACACTGCCTCCCAGTCAAACTGACACTGCCTCCCAGTCAAACTACCACTGCCTCCCAGTCAAACTACCACTGCCTCCCAGTCAAACTACCACTGCCTCCCAGTCAAACTACCACTGCCTCCCAGTCAAACTACCACTGCCTCCCAGTCAAACTACCACTGCCTCCCAGTCAAACTGACCACTGCCTCCCAGTCAAACTGACACTGCCTCCCAGTCAAACTGACACTGCCTCCCAGTCAAACTACCACTGCCTCCCAGTCAAACTACCACTGCCTCCCAGTCAAACTACCACTGCCTCCCAGTCAAACTACCACTGCCTCCCAGTCAAACTACCACTGCCTCCCAGTCAAACTACCACTGCCTCCCAGTCAAACTACCACTGCCTCCCAGTCAAACTACCACTGCCTCCCAGTCAAACTACCACTGCCTCCCAGTCAAACTACCACTGCCTCCCAGTCAAACTACCACTGCCTCCCAGTCAAACTACCACTGCCTCCCAGTCAAACTACCACTGCCTCCCAGTCAAACTACCACTGCCTCCCAGTCAAACTACCACTGCCTCCCAGTCAAACTACCACTGCCTCCCAGTCAAACTACCACTGCCTCCCAGTCAAACTACCACTGCCTCCCAGTCAAACTACCACTGCCTCCCAGTCAAACTACCACTGCCTCCCAGTCAAACTACCACTGCCTCCCAGTCAAACTACCACTGCCTCCCAGTCAAACTGCCTCCCACCACTGCCTCCCAGTCAAACTACCACTGCCTCCCAGTCAAACTACCACTGCCTCCCAGTCAAACTCCCAGTCAAACCACTGCCTCCCAGTCAAACTGACACTGCCTCCCAGTCAAACTGACACTGCCTCCCAGTCAAACTGACCACTGCCTCCCAGTCAAACTACCACTGCCTCCCAGTCAAACTACCACTGCCTCCCAGTCAAACTACCACTGCCTCCCAGTCAAACTACCACTGCCTCCCAGTCAAACTACCACTGCCTCCCAGTCAAACTACCACTGCCTCCCAGTCAAACTACCACTGCCTCCCAGTCAAACTACCACTGCCTCCCAGTCAAACTACCACTGCCTCCCAGTCAACTACCACTGCCTCCCAGTCAAACTACTGCCTCCCAGTCAAACCACTGCCTCCCAGTCAAACTACCACTGCCTCCCAGTCAAACTACCACTGCCTCCCAGTCAAACTACCACTGCCTCCCAGTCAAACTACCACTGCCTCCCAGTCAAACTACCACTGCCTCCCAGTCAAACTACCACTGCCTCCCAGTCAAACTACCACTGCCTCCCAGTCAAACTACCACTGCCTCCCAGTCAAACTACCACTGCCTCCCAGTCAAACTACCACTGCCTCCCAGTCAAACTACCACTGCCTCCCAGTCAAACTACCACTGCCTCCCAGTCAAACTACCACTGCCTCCCAGTCAAACTACCACTGCCTCCCAGTCAAACTACCACTGCCTCCCAGTCAAACTACCACTGCCTCCCAGTCAAACTACCACTGCCTCCCAGTCAAACTACCACTGCCTCCCAGTCAAACTACCACTGCCTCCCAGTCAAACTACCACTGCCTCCCAGTCAAACTACCACTGCCTCCCAGTCAAACTACCACTGCCTCCCAGTCAAACTACCACTGCCTCCCAGTCAAACTACCACTGCCTCCCAGTCAAACTACCACTGCCTCCCAGTCAAACTACCACTGCCTCCCAGTCAAACTACCACTGCCTCCCAGTCAAACTACCACTGCCTCCCAGTCAAACTGCCTCCCAGTCAAACTACCACTGCCTCCCAGTCAAACTACCACTGCCTCCCCAGTCAAACTACCACTGCCTCCCAGTCAAACTACCACTGCCTCCCAGTCAAACTACCACTGCCTCCCAGTCAAACTACCACTGCCTCCCAGTCAAACTACCACTGCCTCCCAGTCAAACTACCACTGCCTCCCAGTCAAACTACCACTGCCTCCCAGTCAAACTACCACTGCCTCCCAGTCACCACTGCCTCCCAGTCAAACTACCACTGCCTCCCAGTCAAAACCACTGCCTCCCAGTCAAACTACCACTGCCTCCCAGTCAAACTACCACTGCCTCCCAGTCAAACTACCACTGCCTCCCAGTCAAACTACCACTGCCTCCCAGTCAAACTACCACTGCCTCCCAGTCAAACTACCACTGCCTCCCAGTCAAACTACCACTGCCTCCCAGTCAAACTACCACTGCCTCCCAGTCAAACTACCACTGCCTCCCAGTCAAACTACCACTGCCTCCCAGTCAAACTACCACTGCCTCCCAGTCAAACTACCACTGCCTCCCAGTCAAACTACCACTGCCTCCCAGTCAAACTACCACTGCCTCCCAGTCAAACTACCACTGCCTCCCAGTCAAACTACCACTGCCTCCCAGTCAAAGTCTACCACTGCCTCCCAGTCAAACTACCACTGCCTCCCAGTCAAACTACCACTGCCTCGTCAAACTACCACTGCCTCCCAGTCAAACTCACTGCCTCCCAGTCAAACTACCACTGCCTCCCAGTCAAACTACCACTGCCTCCCAGTCAAACTACCACTGCCTCCCAGTCAAACTACCACTGCCTCCCAGTCAAACTACCACTGCCTCCCAGTCAAACTACCACTGCCTCCCAGTCAAACTACCACTGCCTCCCAGTCAAACTACCACTGCCTCCCAGTCAAACTACCACTGCCTCCCAGTCAAACTACCACTGCCTCCCAGTCAAACTACCACTGCCTCCCAGTCAAACTACCACTGCCTCCCAGTCAAACTACCACTGCCTCCCAGTCAAACTACCACTGCCTCCCAGTCAAACTACCACTGCCTCCCAGTCAAACTACCACTGCCTCCCAGTCAAACTGACACTGCCTCCCAGTCAAACTACCACTGCCTCCCAGTCAAACTACCACTGCCTCCCAGTCAAACTACCACTGCCTCCCAGTCAAACTACCACTGCCTCCCAGTCAAACTACCACTGCCTCCCAGTCAAACTGACACTGCCTCCCAGTCAAACTACCACTGCCTCCCAGTCAAACTACCACTGCCTCCCAGTCAAACTACCACTGCCTCCCAGTCAAACTACCACTGCCTCCCAGTCAAACTACCACTGCCTCCCAGTCAAACTACCACTGCCTCCCAGTCAAACTACCACTGCCTCCCAGTCAAAAATACGGCACCAAACATCTTAGATGGAAAATTGCGCAATGAGGACCTCCTCGGCAAAAGCAAACATTTATTAAAAATGTCTTGATTTACCTTAGACTCATTCAAACTATTTTAAGGAAGTGTGTCCTGGATATGTTGTTGCTACGACGTCTCAAGAGGGACAAACGATAATATTGCCGCTAAGGTGTTTTTCAGTGATGCGAGGCACAGACATTCCCTTCGTCTAGCCGAGTTCTGCTAGGAGCAAAACCCAATTTGAGTCACCTTAAACTTGGGAGGCTCGGGGCATAAATCATCGCTAACACGTTTCACCTGGAGCGATAACAGAATCCCGTCAACATTTACATACCTCACCCTTCTGGAACAGATCCCTCACCAAGGACAGCGAATCACAGCTCTTCGCAGTCCTCCATGCCGCAAGATAGGGTAGGAAAAACAGGCTGGGTCTCTCACTCCTTGGTTGGCTGCTATTTGTGGAGGCGGGACCAGTGGGGTGTCCCGGGGTGTTGGGGGCAGGCCTAGGGTTAAGGGCTGGGGTGGGGGTAGAGGCGGAGAAGGGCGTGGCTGGTCTCTGGTGGTACCACTTCCGACACTGGGTGTCTGAGAGTCTCGTGATGCATTCTGGGAGCTGGGCCTTGGAGCGGGTGGTGGCGGTCGTTTCTCGGACTGCGGGGAGGGTGAAGGAGGGGAGGAGGCTGACGTTACAGGGGAGGGGCCCATTAGGGGGTGTGGTTCTCACAGCCAATTGGGTCAGCAGCTCAGAGATCTGAAACAGGGGTGTATTCATTAGATTCCTCTGCAAAACGTTTTGCAATAGAAACTATACGGTTTACTCCAGGAACCAAACTGAAGCAAACGATGTGAAACAAAGCGGGACCAACGCGGATGTTTCCATTAGAAACTCATGTTGCTTTCATTGAAAAACATTTTCCATTTGGAGTAAACCGTTTATATTGGAAACGTTTTGCACCAGACCAAACGTTTTGGCAACGGAATTGACTAATGAATACACCCCAGGGTTGTTTTCATTAGTGGAAACCTCAGTGAAACGTTTTGCAACGGAAAACAATGTTTGGTCCCTGCTGAATTACACCCCAGGAGGACGGAACACGTAAACCCCGGACTGTTTTACTGTCTCAACATCTGACAGACAACTCCTGTATAGGTTAACATCAGCTAACCAACCACACGATACGATATAGCAAGCGGATGCCCGACTGCAGTCGAAGACGTGGCACACAAATATTGTTTAACGCAATACAAAGCCTGCTCACCTAGTCAAGCAGGAACTTGACAATTGTTTCATGCCGCGTGATGATTTGCCCTCATTTTTTAAATATATATTTTTTTTATCTTCCCGAGTTTCCAGTTGAATAAATGACATTGACATAATTCCATGGTTACCTACCTTAATCCCGTAAGAATCTCTGTGTTCTCGCCTTCTCTTCCTCCGTCGGTTTCCCATGATTCATCTCAGTAGTGACTCGGCAGAACATTTAAAAACATCGCATACAGTAAACCCACTGACTCTGCTAACGGTCCTGGAGGTGATGTCATAATTACAACAGGAAGCGTCCTTTCTGACGTAATAGTGACCTGGAGTGACGACGTCCTTTGGGATCAGAAACGGGCCAGTTGATTCTGGTCAGTCTATTCATCGACCTAGACTAGTGGATACATTACAGTGACCGATACTTTAACAATTACAGAGGACAAAAAAAATTCTAGCTAACTATCAGTCACTACACAATCCTGAAATAATTTCACTATCACTCACTACACAATAGAAATCTAACCAAAACTTCAAAAATAAATCATCACAACAGAAATGATCATTCACTTCACAACCCTTAATGATCCATACCATGTTTTACTGAGACAGAAACAGTGGAAACGACAAGGAGAGTAACCACAGATTTAAAATATATTTATTCTCGTCGACGAGTCACCAACTGTACACTAGTTACATATCTGTAGTATTCACAGCACACAGGCTATATAGCTATACACTGAGTGTACAAAACATTAAGGACACCTGCTCTTTCCATGACAGACTGACCAGGTGAATCCAGGTGAAAGCTAATATCCCTTATTGATGTCACTAAATCAGTGTAGATGAGGGGGAGGAGATGGGTTAAAGAAAGATTTTTAATCATTCAGAGGGTGAATGGGGCAACACAAAATATTGAAGTGCCTTTGAACAGGGTATGGTAGTGGGTGCCAGGCGCACCTGTTTGTGTCAAGAACTGCAACGCTGCTGGGTTTTTCACACTCAACAGTTTCCTGTGTGTATCAAGAATGGTCCACCACCCAAAGGACATCCAGACAACTTCACACAACTGTGGGAAGCGTTGGGGTCAACATGGACCAGCATCCCTGTGGAACGCTTTCGACACCTTGTAGAGTCAACATGGGGCCAGCATCCCTGTGGAACGCTTTAGACACCTTGTAGAGTCAACATGGGGCCAGCATCCCTGTGGAACGCTTTAGACACCTTGTAGAGTCAACATGGGGCCAGCATCCCTGTGGAACGCTTTAGACACCTTGTAGAGTCAACATGGGGCCAGCATCCCTGTGGAACGCTTTGGACACCTTGTAGAGTCAGTCCACGTCCCAGTGAATTGAGGCTGTTCTGAGGGCAAAAGTAAGTGCAGCTCAATATGAGGAAGGTGATCCTAATGTTTTGTACACTCAGTTCATTCTTTATAGGTCTATATACACACACATATATACACACCACTGGTCAAAAGTCTTAGAACACCTACTCATTCAAGGGGTTTTATTTTATTTTTACTATTTTCTACATTGTAGAATAATAGTGAAGACATCAAAACTATGAAATAACACTTAGAATCACGTAGTAACCAAAAATAAGTGTTAAACAAATCTGAATATATTTTAATATTTGAGATTCTTCAAAATAGCCACCCTTTGCCTTGATGACAGCTTTGCACACTCTTGGCACCGTTGCGCCACTTGGGAGGCCCCAGCCAGTTAATAAAATGGACTACTTTAAAATTGAGATAGCATGGGCAGCACTATTGAGGCGGTCACAGACCTCCATTTCTCTCTCAGGAAACAATGTCGTACTGCTTCCTCGACTCGTCTACAGTCGCTGACTTTAGCATTACCCATCAAACACGCCCAACAAGTCCTTGTCTTTATGTGACTCTATTCAACCTACAGGTAACTACTAAAATAATGGGAACACTGGAGTAAATTAGGGAAACAAAGTATATTGAAAGCAGGTGCTTC
This sequence comes from Oncorhynchus keta, assembly GCF_023373465.1. Classification (NCBI taxonomy): domain Eukaryota; kingdom Metazoa; phylum Chordata; class Actinopteri; order Salmoniformes; family Salmonidae; genus Oncorhynchus; species Oncorhynchus keta. The sequence goes on along the minus strand of NC_068445.1, from coordinate 48,351,331 downwards.
CACACAGGCGTGGTTCCTGAGTAAAATTCAGTAATTAACATCCCATCATGCTTAGGGTCACGTATACAAATTTTGGGTGGGCCATTAGTTTCATGCCCTGTGGATGGCAGTGGTCACTGAATGGTTTGATGAGCATGAAAACGATGTAAACCACATGCCATGGCCGTCTCAGTCACCAGATCTCAACCCAGTTGAACACTACTGGGAGATTCAGATCTCAACCCAATTGAACACTACTGGGAGATTCAGATCTCAACCCAATTGAACACTACTGGGAGATTCAGATCTCAACCCAATTGAACACTACTGGGAGATTCAGATCTCAACCCAATTGAACACTACTGGGAGATTCAGATCTCAACCCAATTGAACACTACTGGGAGATTCAGATCTCAACCCAATTGAACACTACTGGGAGATTCAGATCTCAACCCAATTGAACACTACTGGGAGATTCAGATCTCAACCCAATTGAACACTACTGGGAGATTCAGATCTCAACCCAGTTGAACACTACTGGGAGATTCAGATCTCAACCCAATTGAACACTACTGGGAGATTCAGATCTCAACCCAATTGAACACTACTGGGAGATTCAGATCTCAACCCAATTGAACACTACTGGGAGATTCAGATCTCAACCCAGTTGAACACTACTGGGAGATTCAGATCTCAACCCAGTTGAACACTACTGGGAGAGAGTTTCTGGGAGATCTCAACCCAGTTGAACACTACTGGGAGATTCAGATCTCAACCCAGTTGAACACTACTGGGAGATTCAGATCTCAACCCAGTTGAACACTACTGGGAGATTCAGATCTCAACCCAGTTGAACACTACTGGGAGATTCAGATCTCAACCCAATTGAACACTACTGGGAGATTCAGATCTCAACCCAGTTGAACACTACTGGGAGATTCAGATCTCAACCCAATTGAACACTACTGGGAGATTCAGATCTCAACCCAGTTGAACACTACTGGGAGATTCAGATCTCAACCCAATTGAACACTACTGGGAGATTCAGATCTCAACCCAGTTGAACACTACTGGGAGATTCAGATCTCAACCCAGTTGAACACTACTGGGAGATTCAGATCTCAACCCAATTGAACACTACTGGGAGATTCAGATCTCAACCCAATTGAACACTACTGGGAGATTCAGATCTCAACCCAATTGAACACTACTGGGAGATTCAGATCTCAACCCAATTGAACACTACTGGGAGATTCAGATCTCAACCCAGTTGAACACTACTGGGAGATTCAGGAGCGACACCAGAGACAGAGTTTTTCACCACCATCAACAAAAAAACACAAAATGATGGAATTTCTCGTGGAAGAATGGCGTCTCATCCCTCCAATAGAGTTCCAGACACTTGTAGAATTCATGCCAAGATGGACTGAAGCTGTTCTGATTGGTGGAGGCCCAACGCCCTATTGAGACACTATATATTGGTGTTTCCTTTACTTTGGCAGCTCTCCAAGTCTCTCAGGTACTGTGCATGCATGTCTTTGTAACAAGGTTTCAAGGGGCTCGGCATGTCACAGCCCAGTGTTTAGATTCATGGTAGATGTAGTTTTAGGGGGCTCAGCATGCCCAGTGTTTAGATAGATTATATTAGCCCTACAGTACACCATCACACGTCTCACTCCTTCTCTCACGTCTCACTCCTCTCACGTCTCACGTCTCACTCCTTCTCTCACGTCTCACTCCTTCTCTCACGTCTCACTCCTTCTCTCACGTCTCACTCACGTTGTGTTTATCAGGCCTTTATTCACTTCACTCACAGGCCTCAAGGTAAAGGGTGTGTGTGTGAGTGAGAGAGGGTTGGGAGGTGTGTGTGAGAGAGAGGTTTGGGAGGTGTGTGTGTGTGTGTGTGAGAGAGGGTTTGGAGGTGTGTATGAGTGAGAGGGTTGGGAGGTGTGTATGAGTGAGAGGGTTGGGAGGTGTGTGTGAGTGGGGGTTTGTGGGTGGCGAGTCTGGGTGTGAGGATGACGTTTGGCTGTGTAGGGAGACCAGGCCTCAGCAGGAAGCCCTCTCACATGTTGAAGCTCTCTCCACAGCCGCAGGTGCCCTTGATGTTGGGGTTGTTGAAGACAAACTCACTGGACAGCTTGGACTCCACGAAGTCCATCTCAGTCCCCAGCAGAGTGAGCTGGGCCTTCTTCTCTATAAATACACGGACACCTGCAGGAGAGGACTAATAATTATTAGGGCTGTCGAAGTTAATGCGTGACGTTAAATGTAAAATAATTTCCTAATCTTTTCCTCAAAGACCTTTTTAAATGCAACACAACACACTCTGCTGTCCCGAGGTTTCCGTCAGGAAAATGTGTCTGCCGGACATTATGCCCAGCAGCATTTTAAAATGTACCCATGATGCATTGGGCGAGTAAGCGGATTAGGGCGTCCACTAACGGTGCTCAGAATGACAGATCACCTTTCGAATATGGTAATTTATATTAAACAGAACATTCAAGTCAAGGACGCAACAAGATCCTCCTTCTTAATAATATAATAATAATAATAATAATAATAATAATCTTAACCGATGATGATGATGCACTTTGAACACGTTAGAATAAGTGCCCACATTCACTTTTCTCCAGCCAACGAGACGAGTAACGGACAGCAAAAATCACTAGCCAATGTAAATCTACCGTCTGCCAGAGTAGAAAAGTGAACCTATTCTATTGGTCAGCTTGTTGAGAAAGAAACGGCCTATTCTCAAACAGACTCTGGGACAGTTGTGGGACGACAGATCCCTAATTCATACAACCAGCAGGCCTAGGCTACATTTTGTAAAACATTATTTTAAAGCAGTGTCTGACACAACAGATCAGAACGTTAATCTTAAAACGTAGCTGAACGATTTATTCACATTATAAGCAAAACAGGACATTCGGAAAGTACTCAGAGCCATGGCTTTTTTCTAAAATGGATTAAATTGTAACCCCCCAAAAAAACAATCTACACACTATATGACAAAGCAAAAAAAAACATTCTCTGCAGATCCTCTCAAGCTCTGTCAGGTTGGATGGGGAGCGTCGCTGCACAGCTATTTTCAGGTCTCTCCAGAGATGTTCGATCAGGTTCTAACTGGGCTACTCAAGGACATTCAGAGACTTGTCCCGAAGCCACTCCTGCGTTGTCTCAGCTGTGTGCTTAGGGTCGTTGCCCTGTTGGAAGGTGAACCGTCACCCCAGTCTGAGGTCCTGAGTGCTCTGGAGCAGGTTTTCATCAAAGATCTCCCTGTACTTTGCTCCGTTCATCTTTCCCTCGATCCTGACTAGTCTGACGCTGAAAAACATCCCCACTGAGGAGTGGCTTCCGTCTGGCCACTCTACCATAAAGGCCTGATTGGTTGAGTGCTGCAGAGATGGTTTTCCTTCTGGAAGATTCTCCCATCTCCACAGAGGAACACTAGAGCTCTGTCAGAGTGACCATGGGGTTCTTGGTCACCTCCCTGACCAAGGCCCTTCTCCCCAGATTACTCAGTTTGTTCAGGCCGCCAGCTCTAGGAAGAGTCTGGATGGTTCCAAACTTCTTAAATTTAAGAATGATGGAGGCCACTGTGTTCTTGGGGACCTTCAATATTGCAGAAATGTGTTGGTACCCTTCCCCAGATCTGAGCCTCGACACAATCCTGTCTCGGAGCTCTACGGACAATTCATTAGACGTCATGGCTTAGTTTTTGCTGACATGCACTGTCAACTGTGGGACCTTTATATAGTCAGGTGTGTGCCTTTCCAAATCATGTCCAAATAATTGAATTTACCACAGGTGAACTCCAATCAATTTGTAGAAACAACAAGGATGATCAATGGAAACAGGATGCACCTGAGCTCAATCTCCAGTCTCATAGCAAAGGGTCTGAATGCAAATAAGGCATCTGTATTTTATTTAATACATATGAACATTTCTAGAAACTTGTTTTCGGTTTGTCACTATGGGGCATTGTGATGTCACTATGGGGTATTGTGATGTCACTATGGGGTATTGTGATGTCACTATGGGGTATTGTGATGTCACTATGGGGTATTGTGATGTCACTATGGGGTATTGTGATGTCACTATGGGGTATTGTGTAGATTGATGAGTTAAAAAGCAAATGAGTCTGATGCAACAGATAAGAATGGTTACCTTCAAATGTTGCTGAACTCATTTCTTCACATTTCAAGCGCAGAATTGTACCATCTAAATCGCTGTGGAATATTTTCAATAGCATTTACATTTTAATTTTTTTAACAGATGTTAGAAGCTGGTGATAAAAAAAAAACACAGCTTCAAACTGTTTGTTTTTGTTGCTATTTAGAGACGGTGAAATGATTCCCTACACGACTCAGGGCTTGTTTTCTCTCAAACTAAAATTGAACAAACAATGAATCATTTCCTGGTTGCAAAGATTCTACGAGTGATTTCCAAAGCCAGAACAGCATTCCCATTTTGACAGATTCCACTCCGGTGGGAGAAATCAATAGGTTACTATTCCAGACAATGACAACACTGAGTAACACTAATATATCTGCAGTAATTGTGGAATAATAAAGATTCTGAAATTACAACGTAAAAACCCTAAACAATCCCATGTGTAGCACCTTAACGTCAAAGAACATTGATCAGAGGCCCACGGCAACATTGATCAGAGGGAGCAGAGGCCCACGGCAACATTGATCAGAGGGAGCAGAGGCCCACGGCAACATTGATCAGAGGGAGCAGAGGCCCACGGCAACATTGATCAGAGGGAGCAGAGGCCCACGGCAACATTGATCAGAGGGAGCAGAGGCCCACGGCAACATTGATCAGAGGGAGCAGAGGCCCACGGCAACATTGATCAGAGGGAGCAGAGGCCCACGGCAACATTGATCAGAGGGAGCAGAGGCCCACGGCAACATTGATCAGAGGGAGCAGAGGTCCACGGCAACATTGATCAGAGGGAGCAGAGGTCCACGGCAACATTGGAGCATTAAACAGCTGGGTGTTTATGGTGAAAATGTATTTTAAAAAAACATAATACAGATGATTCTGTTTCCATCCCTTATAATCAAAGCCTAGTTCGTCTGTAACTCAATACACTGCTTTTTAAAAAGGAAAAATATTTTACAGCAACATTAGGAGACATTGTAACATTACAGTAAAACCACAACAGTATTTTACAGCAATAATAATAAATCACTTATCACGTTAAGGAGAACATTTCAAGTCGCTCTGGATAAGAGCGTCTGCTAAATGACTTAAATGTAAATAATGTTGAGGATTTCATTTAGATTGTAGATTAAATAAAAACATCTGACAAGATGAGGATAACTCAACAACATTCATGGTTTTCCAAAGTGGTCTAACGAGGATGCAACTCTAAATATTAAGATAACGTTGGGATAATGTCACTTAGGATAACGTTGGGACAATGTCATTTAGGATAACGTTGGGATAATGTCATTTAGGATAACGTTGGGATAATGTCATTTAGGATAATGGTGTTTGCTCACCGTCCTGCAGCACCTCCTCGTCAGCCTGATCTTTCTGCTTGGTGAAGTCCAGAGTGTAGGTCATACCGTTACAGCCCCTGGTCCTCACACCCACCTTCAGACCAATCTGGAACACAACCATCATTATACCACTACCCATAACCCCTCACACCCACCTTCAGACCAATCTGGAACACAAACACCATTATACCACTACCCATAACCCCTCACACCCACCTTCAGACCAATCTGGAACACAAACACCATTATACCACTACCCGTAACCCCTCACACCCACCTTCAGACCAATCTAGACACAACACAACCATCATTATACCACTACCCATAACCCCTCACACCCACCTTCAGACCAATCTGGAACACAAACACCATTATACCACTACCCGTAACCCCTCACACCCACCTTCAGACCAATCTGGAACACAAACACCATTATACCACTACCCATAACCCCTCACACCCACCTTCAGACCAATCTAGACACAACCATCATTATACCACTACCCATAACCCCTCACACCCACCTTCAGACCAATCTGGAACACAACCACCATTATACCACTACCCATAACCCCTCACACCCACCTTCAGACCAATCTAGACACAACACAACCATCATTATACCACTACCCATAACCCCTCACACCCACCTTCAGACCAATCTGGAACACAACCATCATTATACCACTACCCATAACCCCTCACACCCACCTTCAGACCAATCTGGAACACAACCATCATTATACCACTACCCATAACCCCTCACACCCACCTTCAGACCAATCTGGAACACAAACACCATTATACCACTACCCATAACCCCTCACACCCACCTTCAGACCAATCTGGAACACAAACACCATTATACCACTACCCATAACCCCTCACACCCACCTTCAGACCAATCTGGAACACAAACACCATTATACCACTACCCGTAACCCCTCACACCCACCTTCAGACCAATCTAGACACAACACAACCATCATTATACCACTACCCATAACCCCTCACACCCACCTTCAGACCAATCTGGAACACAACCATCATTATACCACTACCCGTAACCCCTCACACCCACCTTCAGACCAATCTAGACACAACACAACCACCATTATACCACTACCCATAACCCCTCACACCCAACTTCAGACCACTACCCATAACACCACCTTCAGACCAATCTGGACACAGCACTAGGCCCAGAACAAAAGCATGCTCTAAAAAAGATTCCTGGGTTAGGTTGGAGGGATACTCACGTATTCTGGTTTATCCTCGAGTAAGTTCCTGATCCTATTCACAGCAGATGGGGTCTGGAGAGAGAGAGACCAGAGGGGTTGACGACACAGTCCATTACAGTATCATACACAAATCTTCCTACGGCAACTCTAGGAATCTCTGATACCAGATATAAATATGGCTAATCTGAGACTTCAACTCCTTGCGTCCCATTGTAGTATAGCCACAACACTGTCACAAACACAAATATAAAATTTCATTGATTTTACTGACTTACAGTTCATAAGGAAATCAGTCAATTTAAATCAATAAATTGGGTCCTAATCTATGGATTTGACATGACTGGGAATACAGATATGACTCTGTTGGTCACAGATACCTTAAATAAAAGTAGGGTCGTGGATCAGAAAACCAGTCAGTATCTGGTGTGACCATTTGCCTCATGCAGCGCGACACATCCCCTTCACACAGAGGGCCTTGCATTATCATTCCGAAACATGAGGTGATGGCGGTGGCTGAATGGCACGTCAATGGGCCTCAGGACCTCGTCACGGTATCTCCGTGCATTCAAATGGCCTTCGATGAAATGTAATCGTGTTGGTTGTCCGTAGCTTATGCCTTCCCATACCATAACCCCACCACAATGGGCCACTCTGTTCACAACGTTGACATCAGCAAACCACTCGCCCACATGATGCCATACACATCATCTGCCATCATCCCAGTCCAGTTGAAACCGGGATTCATCTGTAAAGAGCACACTTCTCCAGCGTGCCAGTGGCCATCGAAGGTGAGCATTTGACCACTGAAGCCGGTTACGACACCGAACTGCAGTCAGGTCAAGACCCCGCTGAGGACGATGAGCTTCCCTGAGGTTCTACAAAGTTTTTGAAGAAATTCTTTGGTTGTTTCATCAGCTGTCTAGGTGGCTGGTCTCTGATGATCCCGCAGGTGAAGAAGCCTAGATGCGGAGGTCCTGGGTTGGCGTGGTTACACGTGGTCTATGGTAGTGAGGCCAGTTGGACGTACTGCCAAATTCTCAAAAACTACATTGGAGGTGGCTTATGGTAGAGAATTGAACATTTTCTGGCAACAATTCTGGCAAGGCCAATTGCACACCTACCTCGAAACTTGAGACATATGTGGCATTGTGTTGTGAAAAAAAATGACGTCCCTAGCACAAGGTGCACCTGTGTAATGATCATGCCGTTCAATCAGCTTCTTGATATGCCACACCTGTCAGGTGGATGGATTATCTTGGCGAAGGAGAAACGCTCACTAACAGGGATGGAAACACATTTGTCCACAACATTTGAGAGAAATAAGCTTTTTGTTGTTATGGAACATTTCTGGGATCTTTTTATTTCAGCTCCATGAAACCAAAACTTGACAAGATATTTTTGTTCACTATAATAGTATATATAGTAGGTCTATAACATTAACACCAAAACACACCTAATTTCTAATGACATTTTAGGATGGTTAGCTGGAGCAGAATAGTCACATTTTCCTTCTCAAGCGCCCAAAACTCTGAGCGGACACCACTAGGCAGAACATACGCGTTGATTGAAACAAAATACAATTAAAGGCTACTAGTTTAAAACCATCTAGGAAATGGAAGTTATTTAAGAAGACCTAAACACATATTCCCATGAAATGGATTGAGGTCAGAAGATTGACACGGAGATTCAGGTGGGATGTTTTACCAGTAAAATGTAAAGAACGAGTAGGCATGATGAGTGGTGGCCTATTTTGGAAATTAGGTAGCCTGTGACTAACTTGGTGTTTGATGGTATTACAAATAGAAAATGTTATTGAGACAATGTGTAGCATAGGCAGACATTGCAATTTGAATATGCATTTAAAATGCATATTCTATAACAATAGGGTATTCAATTGGCTACATCTCTCGCGACAAACTCAGATAATCGTGACATTTAAATTACTTGGTCACCTAACAGCTCTACACCAAATAGGTAATACAGGTTTGCATCCCTATGAGCTCATATAATCACAAATCCATTCTAAGTTGTTAATGTTTTGTCCCATAACCATGTTGTCACAACAGCAGTTTGGGTCAACTCGACAGAGGGACTGGGCTGTCCAACAGCAACTACAGTGAGCTGAGCTACTTTATCACAACGCCACAGAGGCCTTAATCTCCAAAACCCCGTGCCTGCAGACAGTTGATGTTAACAAGCTGGTTAACATTTCATGTAAGAAACTGTGCTGCTCCCTTCTCATCGGGCCCGGAAGTAGCTTTCTGTGTCATTGGACATGAGTGACAAAACGTCCTTTAGGTAGCTACTGTAGCTATAGATGAAAACTAGTGTATTCCTAGTCACTTGCTCGCTCGCTAGAGATATTAGCTATGTTACCTAGTTAAAACACAGTTCTCAAATCACCACCACACTCACTCATTTTTGAAAAACCTCAATCCGAAATGAAGGCAAGGATTTAGCGGATTAAACAGCACGTAGTGTGAGCGGACAGGAGCTCCGAAACTATTAAAAACGACATTTCAGCACCAAAACAATAGCGGGCAAAACTTTGGGTGCTGAAATCAGTAGTTTGTTTATATATATATATATATAAAACAGTAATCATTTTGTGACGTCGGAGCTCCAGTCCGTTCACACCAGTCGGTCATCAACTCCATTGTAAATCGTTGAGTTTAATCGGCTTGGATTATGAGCATTTAATTGACACATGACGAGTGCCACCAAAAACGACGACATAAACTATATTACATGACAGCCAGCTCGCTTTCTGTAACTTCGGAGTAAACGGTCTTTAACAATATTCACCGACACTTAAGTGTTTGGAGAGGAAAATAATATAATATGTTATAAACACTTACCAGCGTTAAAGCCGCTCTAGTGGCTAATATCTTTCTTTTACTGACTGCTCGGACGGTCGCCCTAGCCACCATGGAGGCAGACATGACTGAACCACAGATGGGAACAATGACTCAGATAGTTCACTGGTTGTATAAATGTGACGTATCCGGTGGGCGTTTCCACCCACTACCAAATATGGTAGTGAGAGATTTGTACATCGTTACAACACTGTATTTTTTTTTTTTTTTTACATAATATGACATTTGTATTGTCTTTATTCTTTTGAAACGTCTGTATGTTTACTGTTAATTTTTATTGTTTATTTCACTTTTGTATATTATCTACTTCACTTGCTTTGACAATGTTAACACATGTTTCCCATGCCAATAAAGCTCCTTGAATTTAATTGGAAGCCCACTGGCACGCAGTGGGAGAAGATGAAACGAGATGGATTTTGGTCCGATATTTTCTCGTCGATTAAACATTTAAATTCAATACAGTTCTATTCAACAACAAAAAAAACTAGATTCTGTTATTAAAAGAGTGGACACATTTTTTCAGACTTTGCCTTTTGCAAAGGTTGTACAAAATCGCGCTGTTTAGGAGTGGAAAGGTAAATTGAGTTACTGAGCACTTCACAGAGTAGGCGTTCTCTAACGGAAATATGTAGACAGTTACAAGAATGCGCCACTAGCAGTGCTTGGCTCTGCCAACTATGACTCAAATTATACTATATCAAACTGTGGTCTATCTTGGTTTACTTATAAAAATCTTTATTTAAACCCTTTTAGCTACAGAACATATTTATGTAAACGAACATGAAAACACCGGTGTGCGCATGAGCGGGAAACAGCCAACCCTGCGGTTTAGCAAACGGATCCACAATAGGTTGATTTATTGAATGACAGGCGCTTGAGCCAATAGAAATCCAATGAGGTTTACGCCACTGTATGACACCTTCAAAAAATGTGTTCAACGCAACAATTAAGTTCATTAGGCAGGCTAGATCACGGAGTTATATAATAATATAATAAGAACTTGATACGGAGTCCAATAATACCTTGAAAACAACGGAACGGGCAGGTAATCTACTCACGCCTGCCCTAATACCGTCTATATGCGGGTTGGCAGAGTTTCTAAACCCAGAGGCGCAGCATAGCGAGACTTTCGGGAACATTGGCAAAACAAACAGCCAGACCAACCCAGGGTTTGAGAAGTCAACGGGGGAAGTGGACAATTCTTCATTAATTTTCTCGAAATCTAAAGGAACCTCCTAGATTTGAGACCATGTTTTAGTTAAGTCAACGTCTTACGTTACTCCAGCATCGTGAGTGAGACAAACTGACAGCCTGCACATGCGCAGTTCGGAGCGAGACGACCGTTAGTCAACGTCGCCATGTCTTCGCCTTCAACTGTCAGTTTGTCCCTTTCACGAGGTTTGAGTAAAAATACTTGTTCAATTACTTAAAAACATTGGCTCAAATCTAGATTGTGCCTTTTTAGATTTCAAGAAAATGTAAAACAATTAAATATTTTTTTTTTTACTTCTCTGGTCTGAAACAGACCAGGTTTGACAAATCAATGAGCGAAGTAAAAAAATATTTCATTGTTTTACATTTTCTTGAAATCTAAAAAGGCACAATCCAGATTTGATGCAATGTCTTAAGTAGTTGAACAAGTAATTCACGGAGATGTTGCTCCTCTGGGTTTAGAAACTCTGTGCTAGCCAGGGTTGCCAGGTCAAGCAAACATTTCTAGCACATTAACCATTGAAACCTTCCCAAAAGACCTGAACTCGCCCAAAGAGAGGAGTTGCCACATCTATACAATAAACTCCTTTTCCCCATAACGTTATCGAGCCAGTTAAGGACGATCATGGTAACTTGTAACGTCGTTAGAAGCAACAAAAAATCGGGTTTCCTTAAAATAATAATTGCAAGCTATGACATATGTAGGCCGTCATAGTAAATAAGAATTTGATTTTAACTGACTTGCCTAGGTGAAATAAATAAAGGTGAAATAAAACAAAAATGTAAAGTAATTTAAATGTGACAAGATAATAGTCCCTTAACTCGCCAGATCATTTTCCATTAAATGAATATCGATTTTACCCTCTTGACTGCTATGATTAAGGAATAAGGCACAAGGGGATATGTTATATGGCCAATACGCCACCGCTAAGGGTTGTTCTTAATCTCGACGCAACGCGGAGTGCCTGGATACAGCCGTTAGCGGTGGTAGGTTGGCCATATACCGCAAAACCCCCGGGGGATGGGGTGGTAATTTCAATCACTGAATTAAATGTTTAAATGTGTGTGGACCGAATATGTTTGTCAACAACAGCCAGTATTTATTTTTTAGACTTAATTTGACCTGTAGCCTAATCTGACTGTTACATCAATCTATTGATAATAACACAAGACTACAACAAACTGGAGTTACAGGCTATCTATTGATAATAACACAAGACTACAACAGGCTATCTATTGATAATAACACAAGACTACAACAGGCTATCTATTGATAATAACACAAGACTACAACAGGCTATCTATTGATAATAACACAAGACTACAACAGGCTATCTATTGATAATAACACAAGACTACAACAACCTGGAGTTACAGGCTATCTATTGATAATAACACAAGACTACAACAGGCTATCTATTGATAATAACACAAGACTACAACAGGCTATCTGATAATAACACAAGACTACAACAGGCTATCTATTGATAATAACACAAGACTACAACCACCTGGAGTTACAGGCTATCTATTGATAATAACACAAGACTACAACAACCTGGAGTTACAGGCTATCGATTGATAATAACACAAGACTACAACAACCTGGAGTTACAGGCTATCTATTGATAATAACACAAGACTACAACAGGCTATCTATTGATAATAACACAACAACAACCTGGAGTTACAGGCTATCTATTGATAATAACACAAGACTACAACAACCTGGAGTTACAGGCTATCTATTGATAATAACACAAGACTACAACAGGCTATCTATTGATAATAACACAACAACAACCTGGAGTTACAGGCTATCTATTGATAATAACACAAGACTACAACAACCTGGAGTTACAGGCTATCTATTGATAATAACACAAGACTACAACCACCTGGAGTTACAGGCTATCTATTGATAATAACACAACAACAACCTGGAGATACAGGATATCTATTGATAATAACAAGACTACAACAACCTGGAGTTACAGGCTATCTATTGATAATAACACAAGACTACAACAGGCTATCTATTGATAATAACACAAGACTACAACCACCTGGAGTTACAGGCTATCTATTGATAATAACACAACAACAACCTGGAGTTACAGGCTATCTATTGATAATAACACAAGACTACAACCACCTGGAGTTACAGGCTATCTATTTAATCTGTTTGCCAGCTCCAGGTAGGCTACACAAGTGGCACAAATGGATTTGCAATCACTCCAGTGATCCTAATTTCAACATATTTATTGTATCAAATGGTAGCTGACAATGGCATATATATTAATATCTTCATATCTTTGGATGAGTGAAAAAAATGTTTCGCTTGTCAGATAATCAAGTTAAAGATATGTAACTTTTTTTTTTTTAAATCATCCCTGTATAATTAGTTTCGCATCTTATGCTGTAGCCAAATGGTAAGAAAAATGCATCATACAGGGATGATTTCTGTATTTTGAAAGTTTCATATCTTGAAAACATGTTGGGACAATGTCAACAATGGACTTAATGAAGCAAATACCAAAAATATGTTTTTTTGGGGGGTGGAAGTTTCCATTTAACGTAATGTTATCTTCTAAACTTCAACAGGTAGAAAAATACATATCTGAAAAATATACGGTAACATCTTCAGGACATTAAATGAATGGCATGTTTCCTCTTTTTTTGTTTTGTTTTTGTAAAAGAAAGTTTATTTATAAAGCAGGTCTCAGAACACTAGCATCCCAGACCAGAGTGGACAGAATCTGACGTCACAGCTACCAGGCCCACCAATCAGAGGCACTGTGGCCACAAAAAGGCAACATAAACACACGTTTCCCGGTTTCCCCCTTTTACCACCAATCCCTGCACCAATCCCTGCACCCCGAACCCAAAATCAACCCTCAACCCAAACCCCTGATCATAAAAGACAAGTGGTTCGGTATATATACACAATATGGTGTCACCAGCTATAGACAAGGTTGTCATTTAATGTTTTACCATATTGCTTATATATATATATATATATCCAGTCCTCTCAGATCGACACACATTGGGGTTGGCTACTAGTAACCCAATACAGGACCATATATTCTGCACCCTATGGTGTGTTTAGAGGGAGCAGGCAGAAGCAATATGGAATTCATCTTTAGCTACCATGTTTGGAGACTCTGGCATGAAGGAGACAATTTAATACAAACTGTCCATTATTATCTAAAGAACCCACCTGTTTCAGGGCCGTTCATCCACCTCTGAATACAGATTCACCTCTTTTCACGCACGCGCACAGAGACGAGCAGACAAACACACACAGTCACACAGCCCGGCTCAAACTGGATTTGCCGAGACAAAGCGGAAGAGAGGGGGTGTTTGGGAGGACATCATTGCACGAGACAAATCTAACAAATAAATCACTTTTAAAATAACATTAAAAAATAAAAATCAACTTAGAGGAGGAGGAGGAGGAGGAGGAGCATGCAAAATGGCTTTTCAGTTAAAACACAATACAACGCTTTAAAAAGTTCCTCTGAGGCAGGAGGGGTAGTTAAAACATAAAATACCCTCTATGTCCCATATGACACCCTTTATAGTGCACTACTTATGACCAGGGCTCTGGTCAAACGTAAAGCCCTGGTCATAAGTAGTGCACTATATAAGGATTAGGGTGCCATTTGGGAGACAGGCACTCAGGCTCTGCCACCATCAACTGGGGTTCCATGTCAGGGTTCCAACGGGTAGGGTTCTGAGTTCCGGATGTTCTAGGTTCAGGCTGGTGCACTGGAGGTCAGACCTCAGAGGGAGTAGAGTAGAACCCGGAGGTTTGGGGCTAGAGCTGCCTCTCTCTCTCCCCATCTCCTCAGTCCACTGGGGTCCTTCTGGGACCAGACAGACCCATGTGTCTGCTGGCTAGACTGCCTGGAACACATGTGGATTCAATATAGCAGGGATGAGACGCACTGAAGCTTAAGGAAGGTAACACAATGCTGTAATGTAAAGCTACTGAAACATTGACATTTAGTTTGAAAAGTTTCTGTGAAATTACAGTAAAATAATTGGACAATGACCTGCTTGTGAACTCAATCATATTTTGGTGTTGCTTCTTTTTCTTTTTTTCCTCCTGTTGAGGTGAGTCCTGGACAAACAAACAAACACACTAGGATTAGACCAGGTTGAGGTGAGTCCTGGACAAACAAACAAACACACTAGGATTAGACCAGGTTGAGGTGAGTCCTGGACAAACAAACACACTAGGATTAGACCAGGTTGAGGTGAGTCCTGGACAAACAAACACACTAGGATTAGACCAGGTTGAGGTGAGTCCTGGACAAACAAACACACAAACAAACACACTAGGATTAGACCAGGTTGAGGTGAGTCCTGGACAAACAAACAAACAAACACACAAACAAACACACTAGGATTAGACCAGGTTGAGGTGAGTCCTGGACAAACAAACACACTAGGATTAGACCAGGTTGAGGTGAGTCCTGGACAAACAAACACACAAACAAACACACTAGGATTAGACCAGGTTGAGGTGAGTCCTGGACAAACAAACAAACAAACAAACAAACACACTAGGATTAGACCAGGTTGAGGTGAGTCCTGGACAAACAAACAAACAAACACACTAGGATTAGACCAGGTTGAGGTGAGTCCTGGACAAACAAACAAACAAACAAACAAACAAACACACTAGGATTAGACCAGGTTGAGGTGAGTCCTGGACAAACAAACACACTAGGATTAGACCAGGTTGAGGTGAGTCCTGGACAAACAAACACACTAGGATTAGACCAGGTTGAGGTGAGTCCTGGACAAACAAACAAACACACTAGGATTAGACCAGGTTGAGGTGAGTCCTGGACAAACAAACAAACACACTAGGATTAGACCAGGTTGAGGTGAGTCCTGGACAAACAAACAAACACACTAGGATTAGACCAGGTTGAGGTGAGTCCTGGACAAACAAACACACTAGGATTAGACCAGGTTGAGGTGAGTCCTGGACAAACAAACACACTAGGATTAGACCAGGTTGAGGTGAGTCCTGGACAAACAAACACACTAGGATTAGACCAGGTTGAGGTGAGTCCTGGACAAACAAACACACTAGGATTAGACCAGGTTGAGGTGAGTCCTGGACAAACACACTAGGATTAGACCAGGTTGAGGTGAGTCCTGGACAAACAAACACACTAGGATTAGACCAGGTTGAGGTGAGTCCTGGACAAACAAACACACTAGGATTAGACCAGGTTGAGGTGAGTCCTGGACAAACAAACACACTAGGATTAGACCAGGTTGAGGTGAGTCCTGGACAAACAAACAAACACACTAGGATTAGACCAGGTTGAGGTGAGTCCTGGACAAACAAACACACTAGGATTAGACCAGGTTGAGGTGAGTCCTGGACAAACAAACACACTAGGATTAGACCAGGTTGAGGTGAGTCCTGGACAAACACACAAGGATTAGACCAGGTTGAGGTGAGTCCTGGACAAACACACTAGGATTAGACCAGGTTGAGGTGAGTCCTGGACAAACACACGAGGATTAGACCAGGGTTGTGAGTGCATGTCAATGTTTGTGCGAGTATTTATCATACCTGTTTTTCTCTCTCTCAAATTCCTCATGTGGCTCGTAGAGGGAGATGAAGAGAAGGCCCCAGCTGGTCCTCTGTACTGGGGGCAGTCTTTCTTGATGTGGGCGTGGCTTCCACACAGGAAGCAGCACCGTTTCTCTTCCTGTCTTCTCCAGTATTCACCCTGACGATGTTCCCTGCCCCCTTCCGCCCAGTCCCTCCTTCCCTCTGCTCGGTCCTCCTGTTCACGACGCTGCCTAGACCTGGAGAGGAGGAGGAGATTAACGCACACACGCTTACGGATTTGATTTAACTCCTGAGTTATTTAGGGGTTGACAGGAAGTTCATGTCTACCAGAGAAATGTTTGATTTCTCTTTTTCTGTCAGTTATGTCTAGACCAATACAAAAGGACTCGTGGAAAAAGTCAGTCATGGAATAGAAACTTATCATAAACCCTTTACATTGAACTAAATAACTCCAAAAACAATGGTGGTCTTTCTGCATTTTTTTTGTATTATCACAAAATATATAAAAACAAACAAACAATATCAGTCACAAAATAATAATAACTTAGGTTTCTCAGGGAAAGTCCTGTACCTCAGGCATTAAAAAAAACAGTCCCGGCCCAGAAAATGATTCAAGTGAACCAATTCGATCTCATGCGCACGCAATGTTCATCAATAAGCGGTGTGCAAAACCAGTCACACACAAACCATAAACGTTTGTTCCACACATCAATACAAATGATTAGGATTCACAATATATTATTCCCCAACAACTCCTACAGTGCAGATACATTTTTTTAAAAAGGTGTGAGTCAATCAGATCCGACAACAGAAATCCAGCAGAGAACAGAGATTTGTCTGTTACTGTAATCTATTTATTTATTTATTACTGTAATCTATTTATTTATTTATTACTGTAATCTATTTATTTATTATTGTAATCTGTTTATTTATTACTGTAATCTATTTATTTATGTATTATTGTAATCTATGTATTATTGTAATCTATGTATTATTGTAATCTGTTTATCTATTTACATTTACATTACATTTAAGTCATTTAGCAGACGCTCTTATCCAGAGCGACTTACAAATTGGTGCATTCACCTTATGACATCCAGTGGAACAGCCACTTTACAATAGTGCATCTAAATCTTTTAAGGGGGGTGAGAAGGATTACTTTATCCTATCCTAGGTATTCGTTTATTACTGTAATCTATTTATTTATTTATTACTGTAATCTATTTATTTATTATTGTAATCTGTTTATTTATTACTGTAATCTATTTATTTATGTATTATTGTAATCTATTTATTATTGTAATCTATATATTATTGTAATCTATTTATCTATTATTATTGTAATTTATTTATTATTGTAATCTATGTATTATTGTAATCTATTTATGTATTTATTATTGTAATCTATGTATTTATTATTGTAATCTATTTATTTATTATTGTAATCTATGTATTTATTATTGTAATCTGTTTATTTATTATTGTAATCTGTTTATTTATTATTGTAATCTATGTATTTATTATCGTAATCTGTTTAGGAATGTTGGCCGCGTTATCGCTTTCTTGAGGTATGGCTACAGCGCACTTTAAAAAAAGAAGGTATGAACAAGCTTCAGAGCTGAGGGTTTGAAAACCTCCTCTTAGGCGCCACCGTCACCATTTTTATGCAGTTGATGAATTATAGGTGACGCGCAGTGCAGGGAGGAGACGCACCGAGGCAGTCACACACCCCTCTCCCCTGGAAAAAGCCAACCATTGCCATAAAAAAGGCAGATCTTCGTCTCCTCACTTCCCTCTCCAAGAAGATGACCAGCGCTCATCTCCTCCAATTCCTCAGCCGAGGGAGTAACACACTTTAAGGACAACGCGCATGTCTTCACCTGTGTCCTCCACATGAGGGCCCCATCTGATCCACAATCTTATATGGTCCTTGCCATTTTAGGGGCCAGCTTGGCCCAGAATAATTGTTCAGCTTTTGAATACGGCTAGCGCTTAGCCATACCCCGATCACTGACCAGAAACGACTTCTTATCATAGTTCCTCTTCTGCTTGAGACGAGCCTTGATCAGATTCTTTGAGACAAGAGCTCTCAAGTCGTGGAGATTGAATGATTGAATGCTATGACCAGGTAGTTTGAGTCTGGACTAAACGGTTGGGTCTGTAGCACCATGTCTAAGGGTTCTCTGAGGGGACGACTCCAGTTCACCTCTGCAGGAGTGACTCCAGTGGACTCTTGCACAGCAGAATTCAAGGCAAAACTAAACCCGCAAAAGGTGCTTGTCCCATTATTGGAGCTGGGTCCCTACATAGGTAACAACCATCGTCTTCAAGGTTTGATTCACATTCTCAATGAGGTTGGTCTGTGGGTGATAGAAGTTGACCACGGCCTGTCTCAGGTTCTCTCTTCGCCAGGTCTCCTCAGAGATCAGAGACGAATTTGGAACCTAGATCAGACAAGATCAGGCACTATCCAGCGAGTCAGGATCTCTTTCGTGAGGTTGTTAGAGACTGTGCTTTGACAGGCCACAGCAAGGACAAAGAGCTCCAGCCGCTTGGAATAGTCAATCGACAAAAACAAGCATGTACACATTCCGATTCGAGCTTCAAGGAAATGAACACATCAAATCCACTCCTAACATTTCCCAAGGTTGTGTAATCGCGGTTTGCTGCAACCTGCCGGCAGTCTTCCGGCCTTCCGGTTTGTACATTTGACAAACTTGACAGTTTCAGATGCGACTTTATAAACTCAGCAAAAAAAAAAGAAACGTCCCCTTTTCAGGACCCCGTCTTTCAAAGGAACCAGGAACGCACAATCCCTCCATCAGCGCCCAGACTGTCCGCAATAGGCTGAGAGAGTCTGGACTGAGGGCTTGTAGGCAGGTCCTCAACAGACATCACAGGCAACAACGTCGCCTATGGGCACAAACCCACTGTTGCTGAACCAGACAGGACTGGCAAAAAGTGCTCTTCACTGACGAGTTGCGGTTTTGTCTCACCAGGGGTGATGGTCAGATTCGGGTTTATCGTTGAAGGAATGAGCGGTACACTGAGGCCTGTACTCTGGAGCGGGATCGATTTGGAGGTGGAGGGTCCGTCATGGTCTGGGGCGGTGTGTCACAGCATCATCGGACTGAGCTTGTTGTCATTGCAGGCAATCTCAACGCTGTGCGTTACAGGGAAGACATCCTCCTCCCTCATGTGGTACTCTTCCTGCAGAATCATCCTGACATGACCCTCCAGCATGATAACGCCACCAGCCATACTGCTCGTTCTGTGCGTGATTTCCTGCAAGACAGGAATGTCAGTGTTCTGCCATGGCCATCGAAGAGCCCGGATCTCAATCCCATTGAGCACGTCTGGGACTTGTTGGATCGGAGGGTGAGGGCTAGGGCCATTCCCCCCAGAAATATCTGGGAACTTGGTGGAAGAGTGGGGTAACATCTCACAGCAAGAACTGGGAAATCTGGTGCAGTCCATGAGGAGGAGATGCACTGCAGTACTTAATGCAGCTGGTGGCCACACCAGATACTGACTGTTTTTGATTTTGACCCCCCCCCCCCTTTGTTCAGGGACACATTATTCAATTTCTGTTGGTCACATCTGTGGAACTTGTTCAATTTGTGTCTCAGTTGTTGAATCTTATGTTTATACAAGTGCTGAAACTAAATTCAGTTGACAGTGAGAGGACGTTTCTCTTGTTTTTGTTGCTAAGTTTATCTAGGCTGAGATTTGGCCAGTACAGTAGAGCTTCATCAGCAGGAGCTCTGGCACTATGCCGTTCATCAGAACTTCGCTCCTTTCCACTTCACCGCATTGAGTGGTTCTGCCACCAGGGAGAAGTTTGACACAAACCCGTGGTACCATCTTGTCATCCCAAGGAACCATTGAAGGGCCTTGAGAGTGGTTGGCACAGGGAAGTCTTGTACAGCCTTGGTCTTTTCAGGATCCACATGGATGCCGTTAGAGGACACAATATGGCCAAGGAATTTCAGGGAGGTTCGGCAGAAGTTGCTCTATTTCATGTTCACTGTCAGACCAGCTGCATCTTAGCTTGTCCAACACTGTTTGAAGATAGAAAGAAAGTGGTTGATGGTCTGGCTGGGTGATTTGGCTGTGGTTGATGGTCTGACTGGGTGACTTGGCTGTGGCTGATGGTCTGACTGGGTGACTTGGCTGTGGCTGATGGTCTGGCTGGGTGACTTGGCTGTGGCTGATGGTCTGGCTGGGTGACTTGGCTGTGGCTGATGGTCTGGCTGGGTGACTTGGCTGTGGCTGATGGTCTGGCTGGGTGACTTGGCTGTGGCTGATGGTCTGGCTGGGTGACTTGGCTGATGGTCTGGCTGGGTGACTTGGCTGATGGTCTGGCTGGGTGACTTGGCTGATGGTCTGGCTGGGTGACTTGGCTGTGGCTGATGGTCTGGCTGGGTGACTTGGCTGTGGCTGATGGTCTGGCTGGGTGACTTGGCTGTGGCTGATGGTCTGGCTGGGTGACTTGGCTGTGGCTGATGGTCTGGCTGGGTGACTTGGCTGTGGCTGATGGTCTGGCTGGGTGACTTGGCTGTGGCTGATGGTCTGGCTGGGTGACTTGGCTGTGGCTGATGGTCTGGCTGGGTGACTTGGCTGTGGCTGATGGTCTGGCTGGGTGACTTGGCTGTGGCTGATGGTCTGGCTGGGTGACTTGGCTGTGGCTGATGGTCTGGCTGGGTGACTTGGCTGTGGTTGATGGTCTGGCTGGGTGACTTGGCTGTGGCTGATGGTCTGGCTGGGTGACTTGGCTGTGGCTGATGGTCTGGCTGGGTGACTTGGCTGTGGCTGATGGTCTGGCTGCTGTCCCAGTCCATCTACAGTGGTGACTCATTCTCTGAGTTAACTGGCTAGTAGAGGGTTGATGTTCTTCAAGATCAACTTAATGAATTTCTTTCCTTCTCAATGCAAGGTTTCCACCATCTGCACAAGGAGTGGTAACTGTATGCAAAGTCTTAGATACACACACCCCCCCCTCTGCACTGAATTCCTGGCTGTCTGCCAGATCAAGGTATGAACAACCTTCAGAGGGGAGGGGTTGAAATCTTCCTCTCTCGCGCCACCATTTTGACCCAGCTGATACTGGCTATTGAACTGAAACGGGAATCGCAGCGCTGGGAGGAGCTGCACAGAGATGATTTAAACACACGGGTATACACCCATATACATGCTTACGCAACACAACACATTCTTACTTCCTGCGCATGGGGCAGTCTTTCATGAAGTGTCCGATCTTGCCACATATCCTGCAGCAGCGGTCGTTAGGAGCCAGCTGTCCCTCTGTCAGCACCTCAGGATCAAAGAAGAACTCCTGAGAGGAACAATATTACCGTTATATATTATTATAATACATCATTATATACTACTACTGCTGAGAGGAACAATATTACTGTTATATATTATTATAATACATCATTATATACTACTACTGCTGAGAGGAACAATATTACTGTTATATATTATTATAATACATCATTATATACTACTACTGCTGAGAGGAACAATATTACTGTTATATATTATTATAATACATCATTATATACTACTACTGCTGAGAGGAACAATATTACTGTTATATATTATTATAATACATCATTATATACTACTACTGCTGAGAGGAACAATATTACTGTTATATATTATTATAATACACTATAATAATAATAATACTACCATTTAGGAACACTATTATCCAAAGTTACTTATAGTCATGTGTGCATACATTCTACTACTACTGGTGGAGGAACGAACC
This sequence comes from Oncorhynchus keta, assembly GCF_023373465.1. Taxonomy (NCBI): domain Eukaryota; kingdom Metazoa; phylum Chordata; class Actinopteri; order Salmoniformes; family Salmonidae; genus Oncorhynchus; species Oncorhynchus keta. The sequence continues at coordinate 48,329,126 of NC_068445.1, read as the reverse complement.
TATTACCCTGGTTATATATTATTATGCTCTACCAACTAGCCACAGAAGGAACAATATATGCATGGTTAAATATATTATTATGCATGGTCTAAATCAGGACCACGAGCCTGAACAATAAATTAGCCTGTTATAATTATTATAATACATCATTAAATACTACTACTGCATGTCTAAATCAGGAACACTATTGCATGTTATATATTATTATAATACATCATTATAGCCTACATGGTCTAAATCACTACCACTGATATATGCATTATAATACATCATTATAGCCTACTGCTAAATCAGGAACAATATTATGGTTATATATTATTATAATACATCATTATATACTACTACTGCTGGAGGAACAATATTACTGTTATATAAATCATTATAAGCCATCATTAAATCAGGACTACGAGCCTATGCATGGAAAATCAGGATTATGTTAATACTGGTCATCAGAATGTGTTTATGTTAATACTGGTCATCAGAATGTATTTATGGTTAATACTGGTCACCAGAATGTGTTTATGGTTAATACTGGTCATCAGAATGTGTTTATGTTAAATACTGGTCATCAGAATGTGTTTATGTTAAATCTGGTCATCAGAATGTTTTTATGTTAATACTGGTCATCAGAATGTCTTTATGTTAATACTGGTCATCAGAATGTCTTTATGTTAATACTGGTCATCAGAATGTTTTTATGTTAATACTGGTCATCAGAATGTCGTTATGTTAATACTGGTCATCAGAATGTTTTTATGTTAATACTGGTCATCAGAATGTTTTTATGTTAATACTGGTCATCAGAATGTCGTTATGTTAATACTGGTCATCAGAATGTCTTTATGTTAATACTGGTCATCAGAATGTTTTTATGTTAATACTGGTCATCAGAATGTTTTTATGTTAATACTGGTCATCAGAATGTGTTTATGTTAATACTGGTCATCAGAATGTGTTTATGTTAATACTGGTCATCAGAATGTGTTTATGTTAATACTGGTCATCAGAATGTGTTTATGTTAATACTGGTCATCAGAATGTGTTTATGTTAATACTGGTCATCAGAATGTTTTTATGTTAATACTGGTCATCAGAATGTTTTTATGTTAATACTGGTCATCAGAATGTCTTTATGTTAATACTGGTCATCAGAATGTTTTTATGTTAATACTGGTCATCAGAATGTTTTATGTTAATACTGGTCATCAGAATGTTTTTATGTTAATACTGGTCATCAGAATGTTTTTATGTTAATACTGGTCATCAGAATGTTTTTATGTTAATACTGGTCATCAGAATGTCGTTATGTTAATACTGGTCATCAGAATGTTGTTATGTTAATACTGGTCATCAGAATGTTGTTATGTTAATACTGGTCATCAGAATGTTTTTATGTTAATACTGGTCATCAGAATGTTTTTATGTTAATACTGGTCATCAGAATGTCTTTATGTTAATACTGGTCATCAGAATGTTTTTATGTTAATACTGGTCATCAGAATGTCGTTATGTTAATACTGGTCATCAGAATGTTTTTATGTTAATACTGGTCATCAGAATGTTTTTATGTTAATACTGGTCATCAGAATGTGTTTATGTTAATACTGGTCATCAGAATGTCTTTATGTTAATACTGGTCATCAGAATGTTTTTATGTTAATACTGGTCATCAGAATGTTTTATGTTAATACTGGTCATCAGAATGTTTTTATGTTAATACTGGTCATCAGAATGTTTTTATGTTAATACTGGTCATCAGAATGTTTTTATGTTAATACTGGTCATCAGAATGTTTTTATGTTAATACTGGTCATCAGAATGTTTTTATGTTAATACTGGTCATCAGAATGTTTTTATGTTAATACTGGTCATCAGAATGTTTTTATGTTAATACTGGTCATCAGAATGTTTTTATGTTAATACTGGTCATCAGAATGTTTTTATGTTAATACTGGTCATCAGAATGTTTTTATGTTAATACTGGTCATCAGAATGTTTTATGTTAATACTGGTCATCAGAATGTTTTATGTTAATACTGGTCATCAGAATGTCTTTATGTTAATACTGGTCATCAGAATGTGTTTATGTTAATACTGGTCATCAGAATGTTTTATGTTAATACTGGTCATCAGAATGTTGTTATGTTAATACTGGTCATCAGAATGTTTTATGTTAATACTGGTCATCAGAATGTTTTATGTTAATACTGGTCATCAGAATGTTGTTATGTTAATACTGGTCATCAGAATGTTTTTATGTTAATACTGGTCATCAGAATGTTTTTATGTTAATACTGGTCATCAGAATGTCGTTATGTTAATACTGGTCATCAGAATGTTTTTATGTTAATACTGGTCATCAGAATGTCTTTATGTTAATACTGGTCATCAGAATGTTTTTATGTTAATACTGGTCATCAGAATGTTTTTATGTTAATACTGGTCATCAGAATGTCTTTATGTTAATACTGGTCATCAGAATGTTTTTATGTTAATACTGGTCATCAGAATGTCGAGTTATATGGTTAATACTCATGATTTGTCATGTCAGAAATGTTTTAGGTTAATACTGGTCAACAGGGAATGTTTTTGTTAATACTGGTCATCAGTGAATGTTTCTTTATGTTAATACTGGTCATCAGAATGTGAGCTAAAATTTAAATGGCCTGGTAGAATGATTGTTTATTTAAATGGTCAACAGAACAAATATTTAATGTTAAACCATGGTAGCAGTTCAGGGAAAGTTTGTTTAATGATTATTAACCAAAAGCTGAGGTCACAGAAGTTCACCTGACAAGACTGAATACAGATCGTTATGTTTGATTGTATTTACATTTTAATACTTTTCATCAGAATGTTTTGATGAAATTAATACTGGTCATCAGTAAATGTTTTTATGTCCTAATACTGGTCAACACAAGACTTTATGTTACAAATACTGGGGTAGATGAAACACAAGACAAAATGTTAGATACTGGTAGATCAGAATGTTTTTATGTTAATACTGGTCATCAGAATGTTTTTATGTTAATACTGGTAGATGAAACACAAGACAAAATGATTACAAGAATACTGGGTTAGATGAAACACAAGACAAAACTATTACAAGACTACCTGGTAGATGAAACACAAGTTTTTATGTTAATACTGGTCATGAAACAGAAGACTTTATGTTACAAGACTACCTGGGGTAGATGAAACATGACTTTATGTTACAAGATACTGGGGTAGATGAAACAGAAGTTTTTATGTTACAAGACTACTGGTAGATCAGAATGTTTTTATGTTAGACTACCTGGGGTAGATCAGAAAAACTTTACAAGTTAATACCTGGGGTAGATGTTTTTAAGACAAAACTATTACAAGAATGTTTTTATGAAACACAAGACAAAACTATTACAAGAATGTTTTTAGATTAATACTGGTCATTCAAGAATGGGGTAGATGTTAATACAAGACAAAACTATTACAAGACTACCTGGTAGATGAAACACAAGACAAAATGTTACAAGATACTGGTAGATGAAACAGAAGTTTTTATGTTACAAGACTACCTGGGGTAGATGAAACACAGACAATGTTTTTACAAGACTACCTGGGGTAGATCAGAATGTTTTTATGTTAATACTGGGGTCATCAGACAAAATGATTACAAGACTACCTTAGATATGTCGATTACATACTGGTCAAGAATGTTTTTAGTTAATACTGCAAGTCATTCAAGAATGTTTAGATGTTAAAACGGTCACAAGAATGGTTTAGATGAAACACGACAAAACGATCATCAGAACCTGGGGTTTTTATGCAAGAAAAACGATTACAAGACTACCTGGGGTAGATGAAACAAGACAAAACGATTACAAGACTACCTGGGGTAGATGAAACACAAGACAAAACTATTACAAGACTACCTGGGGTAGATGAAACACAAGACAAAACTATTACAAGACTACCTGGGGTAGATGAAACACAAGACAAAACGATTACAAGACTACCTGGGGTAGATGAAACACAAGACAAAACTATTACAAGACTACCTGGGGTAGATGAAACACAAGACAAAACGATTACAAGACTACCTGGGGTAGATGAAACACAAGACAAGACGATTACAAGACTACCTGGGGTAGATGAAACACAAGACGATTACAAGACAACCTGGGGTAGATGAAACACAAGACAAGACTATTACAAGACTACCTGGGGTAGATGAAACACAAGACTACCTGGGGTAGATGAAACACAAGACTACCTGGGGTAGATGAAACACAAGACTACCTGGGGTAGATGAAACACAAGACAAAACGATTACAAGACTACCTGGGGTAGATGAAACACAAGACAAGACGATTACAAGACTACCTGGGGTAGATGAAACACAAGACAAAACGATTACAAGACGACCTGGGGTAGATGAAACACAAGACAAGACGATTACAAGACTACCTGGGGTAGATGAAACACAAGACAAGACGATTACAAGACTACCTGGGGTAGATGAAACACAAGACAAAACGATTACAAGACTACCTGGGGTAGATGAAACACAAGACAAGACGATTACAAGACTACCTGGGGTAGATGAAACACAAGACAAAACGATTACAAGACTACCTGGGGTAGATGAAACACAAGACAAGACGATTACAAGACTACCTGGGGTAGATGAAACACAAGACAAAACGATTACAAGACTACCTGGGGTAGATGAAACACAAGACAAGACGATTACAAGACTACCTGGGGTAGATGAAACACAAGACAAAACTATTACAAGAGTCTGAGTGAGAAGACTACCTGGGGTGTCTCCAAGTGGCAACACACCTCTCCAGAGTTCAGAGTTCAGAGTTCATAAGACAAAACGATTACAAGGGTCTGAGTGAGAAGACTACCTGGGGTGTCTCCAAGTGGCAACACACATCTCCAGAGTTCAGAGTTCATAAGACAAAACGATTACAAGGGTCCGAGTGAGAAGACTACCTGGGGTGTCTCCAAGTGGCAACACACCTCTCCACAGTTCACAAGACATCTCAATGCACTTTTATGACTCAACGAACAGTCTTCAGCTATCAGGGGTTTTTCCTCCTCTCCCAGCTGTGAGGAACTAGAGGACACTTGTAGTTGTTTCGTCTTGGAACACAACCCTGCATCCCCACAGTCACACAATGACTGTTGTCGTTTCACCCAGTCCAGAAACGGTCCATGATGAATCTCAACCTGGGTCAGGTGGGCTTGAACTGAAAGCCTGTTCTACTGCCCGACATGGCTAGGGAAGTTATAAAATATGATATTGCAGTGTCAGACTTACACAAGGCAACTCAGACAAACGGATAGTAATTTGAGCAGACGGAGAGGAGTCATTCATGTCTTGTGTGACGCAGCGATTTTTTTCTTCACAATAAACAAACTGCCATTCTGCCAAGTCACCTTGTAACTCTACATCAAACATAACGATCAGAAATGTTTTTAATTTTTTATTTTTTTTTGTTTATTTAACCAGGCAAGTCAGTTAAGAACACATTCTTATTTTCAATGACGGCCTGGGAACAGTGGGTTAACTGCCTGTTCAGGGGCAGAACGACAGATTTGTACCTTGTCAGCTCGGGGGTTTGAACTCGCAACCTTCCGGTTACTAGTCCCAACGCTCTACCCACTAGGCTACGCTGCCGCCTCTACACTCTACCCACTAGGCTACGCTGCCGCCTCTACACTCTACCCACTAGGCTACGCTGCCGCCTCTACACTCTAACCACTAGGCCACCCTGCCGCCTCTACACTCTAACCACTAGGCCACCCTGCCGCCTCTACACTCTAACCACTAGGCCACCCTGCCGCCTCTACACTCTAACCACTAGGCCACCCTGCCGCCTCTACACTCTAACCACTAGGCCACCCTGCCGCCTCTACACTCTAACCACTAGGCCACCCTGCCGCCTCTACACTCTAACCACTAGGCCACCCTGCCGCCTCTACACTCTAACCACTAGGCCACCCTGCCGCCTCTACACTCTAACCACTAGGCCACCCTGCCGCCTCTACACTCTAACCACTAGGCTACCCTGCCGCCTCTACACTCTAACCACTAGGCTACCCTGCCGCCTCTACACTCTAACCACTAGGCTACCCTGCCGCCTCTACACTCTAACCACTAGGCTACCCTGCCGCCTCTACACTCTAACCACTAGGCTACCCTGCCGCCTCTACACTCTAACCACTAGGCTACGCTGCCGCCTCTACACTCTAACCACTAGGCTACGCTGCCGCCTCTACACTCTAACCACTAGGCTACGCTGCCGCCTCTACACTCTAACCACTAGGCTACGCTGCCGCCTCTACACTCTAACCACTAGGCTACCCTGCCGCCTCTACACTCTAACCACTAGGCTACCCTGCCGCCTCTACACTCTAACCACTAGGCTACCCTGCCGCCTCTACACTCTAACCACTAGGCTACCCTGCCGCCTCTACACTCTAACCACTAGGCTACCCTGCCGCCTCTACACTCTAACCACTAGGCTACCCTGCCGCCTCTACACTCTAACCACTAGGCTACCCTGCCGCCTCTACACTCTAACCACTAGGCTACCCTGCCGCCTCTACACTCTAACCACTAGGCTACCCTGCCGCCTCTACACTCTAACCACTAGGCTACCCTGCCGCCTCTACACTCTAACCACTAGGCTACCCTGCCGCCTCTACACTCTAACCACTAGGCTACCCTGCCGCCTCTACACTCTAACCACTAGGCTACCCTGCCGCCTCTACACTCTAACCACTAGGCTACCCTGCCGCCTCTACACTCTAACCACTAGGCTACCCTGCCGCCTCTACACTCTAACCACTAGGCTACCCTGCCGCCTCTACACTCTAACCACTAGGCTACCCTGCCGCCTCTACACTCTAACCACTAGGCTACCCTGCCGCCTCTACACTCTAACCACTAGGCTACGCTGCCGCCCTACACTCTAACCACTAGGCTACCCTGCCGCCTCTACACTCTAACCACTAGGCTACCCTGCCGCCTCTACACTCTAACCACTAGGCTACCCTGCCGCCTCTACACTCTAACCACTAGGCTACCCTGCCGCCTCTACACTCTAACCACTAGGCTACCCTGCCGCCTCTACACTCTAACCACTAGGCTACCCTGCCGCCTCTACACTCTAACCACTAGGCTACCCTGCCGCCTCTACACTCTAACCACTAGGCTACCCTGCCGCCTCTACACTCTAACCACTAGGCTACCCTGCCGCCTCTACACTCTAACCACTAGGCTACCCTGCCGCCTCTACACTCTAACCACTAGGCTACCCTGCCGCCTCTACACTCTAACCACTAGGCTACCCTGCCGCCCTACACTCTAACCACTAGGCTACCCTGCCGCCCTACACTCTAACCACTAGACCACCCTGCCCCTCTACACTCTACCCACTAGGCTACCCTGCCGCCCTACACTCTAACCACTAGGCTACCCTGCCGCCCTACACTCTAACCACTAGGCTACCCTGCCCCTCTACACTCTAACCACTAGGCTACCCTGCCGCCTCTACACTCTAACCACTAGGCTACCCTGCCGCCTCTACACTCTAACCACTAGGCTACGCTGCCGCCTCTACACTCTAACCACTAGGCTACGCTGCCGCCTCTACACTCTAACCACTAGGCTACGCTGCCGCCCTACACTCTAACCACTAGGCTACCCTGCCGTCCCTACACTCTAACCACTAGGCTACCCTGCCCCCTCTACACTCTACCCACTAGGCTACCCTGCCGCCTCTACACTCTAACCACTAGGCTACGCTGCCGTCCCTACACTCTAACCACTAGGCTACCCTGCCGCCCTACACTCTAACCACTAGGCTACCCCCCCTCTACACTCTAACCACTAGGCTACCCTGCCGCCTCTACACTCTAACCACTAGGCTACCCTGCCGCCTCTACACTCTAACCACTAGGCTACCCTGCCGCCTCTACACTCTAACCACTAGGCTACCCTGCCGCCTCTACACTCTAACCACTAGGCTACCCTGCCGCCTCTACACTCTAACCACTAGGCTACCCTGCCGCCTCTACACTCTAACCACTAGGCTACGCTGCCGCCTCTACACTCTAACCACTAGGCTACCCTGCCGCCTCTACACTCTACCCACTAGGCTACGCTGCCGTCCCTACACTCTAACCACTAGGCTACGCTGCCGTCCCTACACTCTACCCACTAGACCACCCTACCCCTCTACACTCTACCCACTAGGCTACGCTGCCGTCCCTACACTCTAACCACTAGGCTACGCTGCCGTCCCTACACTCTAACCACTAGACCACCCTACCCCCTCTACACTCTAACCACTAGGCTACGCTGCCGCCTCTACACTCTAACCACTAGGCTACCCTGCCGCCCTACACTCTAACCACTAGGCTACCCTGCCGTCCCTACACTCTAACCACTAGGCTACGCTGCCGTCCCTACACTCTAACCACTAGACCACCCTACCCCCTCTACACTCTAACCACTAGGCTACGCTGCCGCCTCTACACTCTAACCACTAGGCTACGCTGCCGTCCCTACACTCTAACCACTAGGCTACGCTGCCGTCCCTACACTCTAACCACTAGGCTACGCTGCCGTCCCTACACTCTAACCACTAGGCTACGCTGCCGTCCCTACACTCTAACCACTAGACCACCCTACCCCCTCTACACTCTAACCACTAGGCTAACCCTAGGCCGCCGTCCCTACACTCTAACCACTAGACCACCCTAGGCCACCCTGCCGCCTCTACACTCTAACCACTAGGCTACGCTGCCGCCTCTACACTCTAACCACTAGGCTACCCTGCCGCCTCTACACTCTAACCACTAGGCTACGCTGCCGCGTACGCCGTGTGACATGAGTTTTATGATTTGGAAATGTGACGTGCACTTCTTTTGGACTCACAGGTGTTTGGATTGATTAATGTACGATTCTTGTTCCCCGACAATACGGTCAAACGTTCCAGCTGTCTTGGTATTTGTACAGGACCTTCAGAAAGTATTCTGACTTTAAAATGGAATACATTTACATTGTGTCACAAACCCCATCATGTCAAAAGTGAAATTTTGTTTGTAGAACATTTTAATTTAAAAAAATGAAAAGCTGAAATGTCTTGATAAATGCCATAAATCAGCATCCAAAAATAACAATTAATCCGTCAACCTCTTTTACTAACTAACTCATCTGACTAGTGTACTCAGGAGGGTAGGTAGTGAATACTAACTCATCTGACTAGTGTACTCAGGAGGGTAGGTAGTGAATACTAACCATCTGACTAGTGTACTCAGGAGGGTAGGTAGTGAATACTAACCATCTGACTAGTGTACTCAGGAGGGTAGGTAGTGAATACTAACCATCTGACTAGTGTACTCAGGAGGGTAGGTAGTGAATACTAACCATCTGACTAGTGTACTCAGGAGGGTAGGTAGTGGATACTAACTCATCTGACTAGTGTACTCAGGAGGGTAGGTAGTGAATACTAACCATCGGACTAGTGTACTCAGGAGGGTAGGTAGTGAATACTAACCATCTGACTAGTGTACTCAGGAGGGTAAGTAGTGAATACTAACTCATCTGACTAGTGTACTCAGGAGGGTAGGTAGTGAATACTAACCATCTGACTAGTGTACTCAGGAGGGCAAGTAGTGGATAATAACAATCTGAGTAGTGTACTCAGGAGGGTAAGTAGTGGATACTAACCATCTGACTAGTGTACTCAGGAGGGTAAGTAGTGGATACTAACCATCTGACTAGTGTACTCAGGAGGGTAGGTAGTGAATACTAACCATTGGACTAGTGTACTCAGGAGGGTAAGTAGTGGATACTAACCATCTGACTAGTGTACTCAGGAGGGTAGGTAGTGAATACTAACCATTGGACTAGTGTACTCAGGAGGGTAGGTAGTGAATACTAACCATCTGACTAGTGTACTCAGGAGGGTAGGTAGTGAATACTAACCATCTGACTAGTGTACTCAGGAGGGTAGGTAGTGAATACTAACTCATCTGACTAGTGTACTCAGGAGGGTAGGTAGTGAATACTAACCATCTGACTAGTGTACTCAGGAGGGTAGGTAGTGAATACTAACCATCTGACTAGTGTACTCAGGAGGGTAGGTAGTGAATACTAACCATCTGACTAGTGTACTCAGGAGGGTAGGTAGTGAATACTAACCATTGGACTAGTGTACTCAGGAGGGTAGGTAGTGAATACTAACCATCTGACTAGTGTACTCAGGAGGGTAGGTAGTGAATACTAACCATCTGACTAGTGTACTCAGGAGAGTAGGTAGTGAATAGTAACCATCTGACTAGTGTACTAAGGAGGGTAGGTAGTGGATACTAACCATCTGACTAGTGTACTCAGGAGGGTAGGTAGTGAATACTAACCATCTGACTAGTGTACTCATCTGGTGTACTCAGGGGTAGGTAGTGAATACTAACCATCTGACTAGTGTACTCAGGAGGGTAGGTAGTGGATACTAACCATCTGACTAGTGTACTCAGGAGGGTAGGTAGTGAATACTAACTCATCTGACTAGTGTACTCAGGAGGGTAGGTAGTGAATACTAACCATCTGACTAGTGTACTCAGGAGAGTAGGTAGTGAATAGTAACCATCTGACTAGTGTACTAAGGAGGGTAGGTAGTGGATACTAACCATCTGACTAGTGTACTCAGGAGGGTAGGTAGTGAATACTAACCATCTGACTAGTGTACTCAGGAGGGTAGGTAGTGAATACTAACCATCTGACTAGTGTACTCAGGAGGGTAGGTAGTGGATACTAACCATCTGACTAGTGTACTCAGGAGGGTAGGTAGTGAATACTAACTCATCTGACTAGTGTACTCAGGAGGGTAGGTAGTGAATACTAACCATCGGACTAGTCTACTCAGGAGGGTAAGTAGTGAATACTAACCATTGGACTAGTGTACTCAGGAGGGTAGGTAGTGAATACTAACCATTGGTACTAGTGTACTCAGGAGGGTAGGTAGTGAATACTAACCATCTGACTAGTGTACTCAGGAGGGTAGGTAGTGAATACTAACCATCGGACTAGTGTACTCAGGAGGGTAGGTAGTGGATACTAACCATCTGACTAGTGTACTCAGGAGGGTAGGTAGTGAATACTAACCATCGGACTAGTGTACTCAGGAGGGTAGGTAGTGAATACTAACCATTGGACTAGTGTACTCAGGAGGGTAGGTAGTGAATACTAACCATCTGACTAGTGTACTCAGGAGGGTAGGTAGTGAATACTAACCATCGGACTAGTGTACTCAGGAGGGTAGGTAGTGAATACTAACCATTGGACTAGTGTACTCAGGAGGGTAGGTAGTGAATACTAACCATTGGTTCTAGTGTACTCAGGAGGGTAGGTAGTGAATACTAACCATCTGACTAGTGTACTCAGGAGGGTAGGTAGTGAATACTAACCATTGGACTAGTGTACTCAGGAGGGTAGGCTTTGACTGTTGTTCCAAACACACTTCTGCCATTGATGAACGCCTTCATGATGAAGTTGGTCACTGTGTGAGAGAGAAAGAGAGAGAGGACAGAGTGGGAGAGAGCAGAGAGAGGCAGGAGAGAAGTGAATGAAAAAGAGGATGATGCTATGAGAGAAAGAACATAAGATAGAGATACCTACTTCTCCTGGACAGGCCAGCTCCCAGGTTATGGTTCAGGTCAAAAGGATCTAGAGAGAAAAACATCAGATCAGATAACTTGATCCCTGGTTCACAACCCTCCCTGGAGAGCTGCAGGACGTACAGGCTTTTACTACAACCTAGCAGTGTTAAACCCCCAAACTGTTTATGATAAAATGAAACTACCGCCTGCACCAAAGCTCCCCTCAACGTTTACAACCCTCGACCAATAGCTGCCCTCAATCCTCACCGTTTACAACCCTCGACCAATAGCTGCCCTCAATCCTCACCGTTTACAACCCTCGACCAATAGCTGCCCTCAATCCTCAACGTTTACAACCCTCGACCAACAGCTGCCCTCAACGTTTACAACCCTCGACCAATAGCTGCCCTCAACGTTTACAACCCTCGACCAATAGCTGCCCTCAATCCCCTCAACGTTTACAACCCTCGACCAATAGATCTCCTCAATCCCCTCAACGTTAACAACCCTCGACCAATAGCTGCCCTCAACTTTAACAACCCTCGACCAATAGCTGCCCTCAACGTTCACATCCCTCGACCAATAGCTCCCCTCAATCCCCTCAACGGTTACGATCCTCGAGGAGAAATAAAGTCAAGAATCCCTATAAATGAAGTCAAGAATCCCTACAAATGAAGTCAAGAATCCCTATAAATGAAGTCAAGAAAGGTGTCCAGAACAGGGTTTGCAGAAGAGACGTAGACGCCGTTACGGCCCGTTGGTAGGAGTAAATCAAGTCTGGTACTGACCCTCGATGACGATGTACTTAGAGGTCCACTGCTTGTTGAAGGTGGTGAGAGCTGCGCTCTGTCTGATGGAGATGACGTGTTCTCTGAAGTCAAAGGTCTCGGTGTAGAACTGCAGCAGGCCCAGCCACAGAGCACCTACAGACTCCAGGTTCTTCTGCTGCCAGCGCTCAGGCTAGAGAGAGAGAGAGGTCAAAGGTCTCAGTGCAGAACTGCAGCAGGTCCAGCCAGAGCCCTATACACACCATGTTACCCTGGTACTGGGCCCACCGCCCAGGCGAGAGACACACACACACACCACAGCTGATGTTCTGATAGAGGGACTCACCAGTTTATCCAGATCATCGTAGAAGTAGACATTCCATCCATCTACCAAAACCTCAGGCTTCTTCTCCTCGTCATAAATCTATCGACACACACACACACACATCATATACATTTATTATATATTATATTATTATTATATTAATACATCTGCCAAAATATACAAACACATTGCAGGTCTTAGCGATGACAAATCCAGATTCAGTCAGCAAATCTCCCAAAATATCATTGGACTCACGGCCAGACTGCTCACAACTCAATCAATCAATCAAATGTATTTATATAGCCCTTCGTACATCAGCTGATATCTGCTCACAACTGTACTCATTGGCCCGGAGTCAGACAGATTCACTTGAGTTACCTCCTGTAGTACAGGTATAACAGGTGGGTTCCTCTCTGTCTAACCTCCTGTAGTACAGGTATAACAGGTGGGTTCCTCTGTCTAACCTCCTGTAGTACAGGTATAACAGGTGGGTTCCTCTGTCTAACCTCCTGTAGTACAGGTGGGTTCCTCTGTCTAACCTCCTGTAGTACAGGTGGGTTCCTCTGTCTAACCTCCTGTAGTACAGGTGGGTTCCTCTGTCTAACCTCCTGTAGTACAGGTGGGTTCCTCTGTCTTACCTCCTGTAGTACAGGTGGGTTCCTCTGTCTAACCTCCTGTAGTACAGGTGGGTTCCTCTGTCTAACCTCCTGTAGTACAGGTATAACAGGTGGGTTCCTCTGTCTTACCTCCTGTAGTACAGGTATAACAGGTGGGTTCCTCTGTCTAACCTCCTGTAGTACAGGTGGGTTCCTCTGTCTTACCTCCTGTAGTACAGGTGGGTTCCACTGTCTTACCTCCTGTAGTACAGGTATAACAGGTGGGTTCCTCTGTCTAACCTCCTGTAGTACAGGTATAACAGGTGGGTTCCTCTCTGTCTTACCTCCTGTAGTACAGGTATAACAGGTGGGTTCCTCTGTCTAACCTCCTGTAGTACAGGTATAACAGGTGGGTTCCTCTGTCTTACCTCCTGTAGTACAGGTATAACAGGTGGGTTCCTCTGTCTTACCTTGCAGTGGGTAGAATAGCACCTCTGGGTGAAGGTGGGCCTCTGTCTTACCTCCTGGTACAGGTATAACAGACTTACCTCCTGTAGAGGATGCATCACCTCCGATATCACACAACTAGACCAGGGGACCTCCATAGATACAGGTAAAACAGGTGGGTTCCCCTTTAACTAGACCTGGGGACAACAGATATTATACCCCTTTAAGGTAGACAGGTGGGGACCTCCAGTACAGGTATAACAGGTGGGTTCCCCTTTAACTAGACCAGGGGACAACAGATATTAAAAGGTGGGTTCCCCTTTAACTAGTACCTGGGGATAACAGATATGGGTTCCCCTTTAACTAGACCTGGGGACAACCTCCTGTAGATATTAAAACATCCCCTTTAACTAGTACACCAGGTGGGGACAGTACAGGTATAAAACCTCCCCTTTAACTAGACAGGTGGGGACAACCTCCAGTACAGGTTAAAGGTGGGTTCCTCTTTAACTAGACCAGGGATAACAGATGTTAAAACATCCCCCTTTAACAGGTAGACAGGTGGGTTCCTCTGACCTCCTGTAGTACAGGTATAACAGGTGGGTTATCCCCTGTTTAAATAGCACCATCAGGGGAAGCCACGACAGACTTTCGAGATGCATCCCGATTAACTAGACCAGGGGACCACATAGATATAAAACATCCCCTTTAACTAGACCAGGGGGGATCCCCAACTAGACCTGGGGACAACAGATATTAAAACATCCCCTTTAACTAGACCTGGGGACAACAGGGACAGGGGACAACAGATATTAAAACATCCCCTTTAACTAGACCAGGGGACAACAGATATTAAAACATCCCCTTTAACTAGACCTGGGGACAACAGATATTAAAACATCCCCTTTAACTAGACCTGGGGACAACAGATATTAAAACATCCCCTTTAACTAGACCTGGGGACAACAGATATTAAAACATCCCCTTTAACTAGACCAGGGGACAACAGATATTAAAACATCCCCTTTAACTAGACCAGGGGACAACAGATATTAAAACATCCCCTTTAACTAGACCAGGGGACAACAGATATTAAAACATCCCCTTTAACTAGACCTGGGGACAACAGATATTAAAACATCCCCTTTAACTAGACCAGGGGACAACAGATATTAAAACATCCCCTTTAACTAGACCTGGGGACAACAGGATATAGAGTATTCTCCCCAATATCTATATCATCAGCTGTTCATCAGGTTAAACTCCTAGGAAGTTGATCACCATCAAAACCTGTCAGTGGGTTGTGTGACTCTCTCATCTCAGCTGTAAACCGGTTATACCTTGGCAAACACCTTCGTGACATAACACAGCATCTTGACTCGGGGGTCGATGGCAGCGTACGACGCCAACAGACGCGTGTTGTGTAAGGCCTGATGGCCAAGAGAGAGAATTATTATTATTATTATTATTATTTTAAAGGGTTCAGTCACTGCTTCCTGCTCCCACATGACCAACCAGGTGTGTGTTCCTCTCACCAGCGTGTTGTAGAGACTGATGTCTCCCTCCAGGCCGGTCCTGGCGTGGTAGAACTTAACGATGGGGACCTTAGCCGTGGTGATGGGGAGGATGTTCCTCAGACCTGGGGCCACAGGGACATGTCAGATACAGCCTCCCACATCGACACGGGCTTACAGATACACACCTGGTGCACAGTACAGCAGTACAAGGGGACTATATGAATAATTCATACTCTACATTATCACAGGGCCGTGTCCAGACACTGACCCATACTCTACATTATCACAGGGTCCAGACGCTGACCCATACTCTACATTATCACAGGGTCCAGACGCTGACCCATACTCTACATTATCACAGGGTCCAGACGCTGACCCATACTCTACATTATCACAGGGTTCAGACACTGACCCATAGACTACATTATCACAGGGTCCAGACGCTGACGCATACTCTACATTATCACAGGGTCCAGACACTGGACTACATTATTCAGACACTGACCCATAGACTACATTATCACAGGGTCCAGACGCTGACCCATACTCTACATTATCACAGGGTTCAGACACTGACCCATAGACTACATTATCACAGGGTCCAGACGCTGACGCATACTCTACATTATCACAGGGTCCAGACGCCGACCCATTCTCTACATTATCACAGGGTCCAAACGCTGACCCAATCGCTACATTATCTTAGGGCCCAGACGCCGACCCATTCCCTACATTATCACAGGGTTCAGACACTGACCCATAGTCTACATTATCACAGGGTTCAGACACTGACCCATAGTCTACATTATCACATGGTTCAGGCACTGACCCATACTCTACATTATCACAGGGTCCAGGCACAGACCCATACTCTACATTATCACCGGTTCAGGCACTGACCCATACTCTACATTATCACCGGTTCAGGCACTGACCCATACTCTACATTATCACAGGGTCCAGGCACAGACCCATACTCTACATTATCACGTGGTTCAGGCACAGACCCATACTCTACATTATCACATGGTTCAGGCACAGACCCATACTCTACATTATCACCGGGTCTAGGCACTGACCCATACTCTACATTATCACCGGGTCTAGGCACTGACCCATACTCTCCATTATCACAGGGTCCAGGCACTGACCCATACTCTACATTATCACAGGGTCCAGGCACTGACCCATACTCTACATTATCGCAGGGTCCAGGCACTGACCCATACTCTACATTACCACAGGGTCCAGACACAGACCCATAGTCTACATTATCACAGGGTCCAGACACAGACCCATAGTCTACATTATCACAGGGTCCAGACACTTACCCATACTCTACATTATCACAGGGTCCAGACACTGACCCATACTCTACATTATCACAGGGTTCAGGCACAGACCCATACTCTACATTATCACAGGGTCCAGACACTGACCTGGGTGTTTCCTCAGGAGTCTGGCCAGAGACTCTATAATGCTGATACAGTCCAGACCCTGCAGGAGACAAAACCTGTTTTGAACCAAAACATTCCTGCAGAAGAGGTTTGTTTACAGCACATGTCAAACTCATTCCACAGAGGGCCAAGCGTCTGCAGGTTCACTCCTCCCTTCTACTTGATTGATGAATTAAGGTCACTGATAACTAAGGAACTCCCCTCACCTGGTTGTCTAGGTCTTAACTGAAAGGAAAAAACCTGCAGACACTAGGCCCTCCGTGGAAAGAGTTTGACACCCCTGGTTTATAGGATTTACAGTGGTTTATCAATAGAGACAATGGTTGTCTTGATGTGAGTGAGTAAGAGAGCAATAATTGCTTTGGATAAAAGTGTCTGCTAATATAGTATATTATATTAAAAGAGGCAGAGCGAGAAGAGAGGCAGAGCGAGAGAGAGAAGAGAGGCAGAGCGAGAGAGAGAGAGAAGAGGCAGAGCGAGAGAGAGAAGAGGCAGAGCGAGAGAAGAGAGGCAGAGCGAGAGAGAGAAGAGAGGCAGAGCGAGAAGAGAGGCAGAGCGAGAGAGAGAAGAGAGGCAGAGCGAGAGAGAGAAGAGAGGCAGAGCGAGAGAGAGAAGAGAGGCAGAGCGAGAGAGAGAAGAGGCAGAGCGAGAGAGAGAAGAGGCAGAGCGAGAGAGATGAGAAGAGGCAGGTCAGGCTCTGCTTGAAGAGAGAAGAGGCAGAGCGAGAGAGAGAAGAGGCAGCCGAGAGTCTGGCAGAGGCAGAGCAATCAGATACAATAGACACTTCAGTCGGTCTCCTGTTAATCAGCACCATACAGATGTCCAGGAACTCTGCTTAATCAATCACTGAACCAAACAGCCTCAGTCTGGCACCTGTCAATCAATCAATCAAACGACAATCAGTCTGGAACCTGTTAATCAATCACTAGTCAGTATAAGTCTGGAACCTGTTAATCAATCACTAGTCAGTATAAGTCTGGAACCTGTTAATCAATCACTAGTCAGTATAAGTCTGGAACCTGTTAATCAATCACTAGTCAGTATAAGTCTGGAACCTGTTAATCAATCACTGGTCAGTATAAGTCTGGAACCTGTTAATCAATCACTAGTCAGTATAAGTCTGGAACCTGTTAATCAATCACTGGTCAGTATAAGTCTGGAACCTGTTAATCAATCACTGGTCAGTATAAGTCTGGAACCTGTTAATCAATCACTAGTCAGTATAAGTCTGGAACCTGTTAATCAATCACTGGTCAGTATAAGTCTGGAACCTGTTAATCAATCACTAGTCAGTATAAGTCTGGAACCTGTTAATCAATCACTAGTCAGTATAAGTCTGGAACAAACAGCTATAAAACAAATCCTCTGAACATCAGCTACCACATCAAGTGGAAATTTCTTCACTTCTTCTATGGACAAATCTTTCCTTTCCTTTCCTTTCCCCTATCCGGTGTCCTGTGTGAATTTAAGTATGCTCTCTCTAATTCTCTCTCTCTAGGAGGATCTGAGCCCTAGGACCGTGCCTCAGGACTAACTGGCATGATGACTCCTTGCTGTCCCCAGTCCACCTGGCCGTGCTGCTGCTCCAGTTTAAACTGTTCTGCCTGTGATTATTATTATTTGACCATGCTGGTCATTTATGAACATTTGAACATCTTGGCCATGTTCTGTTATAATCTCCACCCGACACAGCCAGAAGAGGACTGGCCACCCCTCATAGCCTGGTTCCTCTCTAGGTTTCTTCCTAGGTTTTGACCTTTCTAGGGAGTTTTTCCGAGCCACCGTGCTTCTACACCTGCATTGCTTGCTGTTTGGGGGGTTTTAGGCTGGGTTTCTGTACAGCACTTTGAGATATCAGCTGAAATGAGATATCAACATTTGATTTGACGACATTCAGAGGGAACAATGTGCCGTCTCACCTGTTCAGAGGGAACAATGTGCCGTCTCACCTGTTCAGAGGGAACAATGTGCCGTCTCACCTGTTCAGAGGGAACAATGTGCCGTCTCACCTGTTCAGAGGGAACAATGTGCCGTCTCACCTGTTCAGAGGGAACAATGTGCCGTCTCACCTGTTCAGAGGGAACAATGTGCCGTCTCACCTGTTCAGAGGGAACAATGTGCCGTCTCACCTGTTCAGAGGGAACAATGTGCCGTCTCACCTGTTCAGAGGGAACAATGTGCCGTCTCACCTGTTCAGAGGGAACAATGTGCTGTCTCACCTGTTCAGAGGAACTGTGCCGTCTCACCTGTTCAGAGGAACAATGTGTTCGTCTCACCTCCCAGAGGGAATCATCTGAGCAAAGTCTCACCTGTTCAGAAATTATAATGAATGGTCTCACCTGTTCAGAGACAGGAACAATTTGAAGTCTCACCTGTTCACAGGGAACAATGTGCCGTCTCACCTGTTCACGGGAACACTGCTGGTCAGACTGTTCAGAGTGTTTTGAACAATGTGCAGGTGTCACCTGTTCAGAGGGAACAATGAACCGTCTCACCTGTTCAGAGGAACATGTCTTTCACCTGTTCAGATGGAACAATGTGCCGTCTCACCTGTTCAGAGGGAACACCATGTGGGACCGTCTCACCTGTTCAGAGGGAACAATGTGCCGTCTCACCTGTTCAGAGGGAACAATGTGCCGTCTCACCTGTTCACAGGGGAACAATGTGCCGTCTCACCTGTTCAGGGGAACAATGTGCAGATCTCACCTGTTCAGAGGGAACAATGTGCCGTCTCACCTGTTCAGAGGAACAATGTGAGTCTCACCTGTTCAGAGGGAACAATGTGTCTCACCTAGGTTCAGGGGAACAATGTCCGTCTCACCTGTTCAGAGGGAACAATGTGCATAGAGTCTCACCTGTTCAGAGTGGGAACAATGTCTGTCTCACCTGTGAACTGTCGTTTGATCTAGGATCAGCTCTCCAGGTCCAGCAGGATGTGTTCTAGGATCCCAGGCTCCACATCATCTGGAGCAAAGTCTCCTGGGAAGGTCAGTAATTTGAAAGCAAGTATAACTGGAATGGTGATCTAGGATCAGGTCAGAAAGAGTCTCAGTAATTTGATCTAGGATCAGGTCACAACACAGTCTCAGTACAGTGGTGATCAGGGTTAGGATCAGGTCACTGTCTCAGTCGGTGTTGGTGATCTGAGGAATCAGGTGTCATGGGAGTCTCAGTAGGAGTGCTGATCTAGGATCAGGTCATAAAGAGTCTCAGGACAGTGTTGATCTAGGATCAGGTCATAAAGAGTCTCAGTAGGTAGTGGTGATCTAGGATCAGGTCATAGAGTCTCAGTAGGAGTGCTGATCTAGGATCAGGTCATAAAGAGTCTCATTCGGAGTGGTGATCTAGGATCAGGTCATAAAGAGTCTCAGTAGGAGTGTTGATCTAGGATCAGGTCATAGAGTCTCAGTAGGAGTGGTGATCTAGGATCAGGTCATAAAGAGTCTCAGTAGGAGTGGTGATCTAGGATCAGGTCATAGAGTCTCAGTAGGAGTGCTGATCTAGGATCAGGTCATAAAGAGTCTCATTAGGAGTGGTGATCTAGGATCAGGTCATAAAGAGTCTCAGTAGGAGTGTTGATCTAGGATCAGGTCATAGAGTCTCCGTAGGAGTGGTGATCTAGGATCAGGTCATAAAGAGTCTCAGTAGGAGTGGTGATCTAGGATCAGGTCATAGAGTCTCAGTAGGAGTGCTGATCTAGGATCAGGTCATAAAGAGTCTCATTAGGAGTGGTGATCTAGGATCAGGTCATATATCAGGTCATATACAGAACTTATATTACATCAAATAAGCCACACGTAGGAAATAAACCATTACATTTTCTTGCTACCCAAATTTAACACTCATTGACCCTAAAGAACAAAAACTCATCGCTTGCTAAAAAATACAATAAAAAGGATAGTTGGAAAAAAATAAAACTATAAAACCCATCGAATGGACAACACAGATTTTGGGCCCAGTTATCCCTCTCACTTCAATTTCCCCTCTCCGATTAAATTATTGTATCTAGAAAGTTCAAACTGATCCTAAAATCAGTCCTCCAACAGAGACACTTGATGCATGCGATACCTGGTGGACACACCATCTACGCCCACCTACAGTACCAGTCAAGGGTTTTTCTTTATTTTTACTGTTTTCTACATTGTAGAATAATAGTGAAAACATCAAAACTATGAAATAACACATATGGAATCATGTGGAATCGTGTGTTAATCATATGGAATCATGTGTTAATCATATGGAATCATGTGTTAATCATATGGAATCATATGGAATCATGTGGAATCATGTGTTAATCATATGGAATCATGTGTTAATCATATGGAATCATGTGTTAATCATATGGAATCATATGGAATCATGTGTTAATCATATGGAATCATATGGAATCATGTGTTAATCATATGGAATCATGTGTTAATCATATGGAATCATGTGTTAATCATATGGAATCATATGGAATCATGTGTTAATCATATGGAATCATGTGTTAATCATATGGAATCATATGGAATCATGTGTTAATCATATGGAATCATGTGTTAATCATATGGAACCGTGTGTTAATCATATGGAATCATGTGTTAATCATATGGAACCGTGTGTTAATCATATGGAATCATGTGTTAATCATATGGAATCATGTGTTAATCATATGGAATCATGTGTTAATCATATGGAATCATATGGAATCATGTGTTAATCATATGGAATCATGTGTTAATCATATGGAATCATGTCTTAATCATATGGAATCATATGGAATCATGTCTTAATCATATGGAATCATATGGAATCGTGTGTTAATCATATGGAATCGTGTGTTAATCATATGGAATCGTGTGTTAATCATATGGAATCATCATCATCATTAAATCAAAATATATTTAAAATTTCTTAGATTCTAAGTTGCCCCCCTTTGCCTTGACAGCTTTGCACTCTTGGCATTCTCAACCAGCTTCACCTGGAATGATTTTCCAACAGTTTTGAAGGAGTTCCCACTTATGCTTAGTACTTATTGGCTGCTTTTCCTTCACTCTGTGGTCCAACTCATCCCAAACCATCTCAATTGGGTTGAGGTCTGGTGATTGTGGAGGCCAGGTCATCTGATGCATCACTCCATCACTCTCCTTGTTCAAATAGCCCTTGAACAGTCTGGAGGTGTATGGAGTCATTGTCCTGTTGAAAAACAAAATGTGTCCCACTCAGCCCAAACCAGATGGGATGGTGTATCGTTGCAGAATGCTGTGGTAGCCATGCCGGGTTAAGTGTGCCTTGAATTCTAAATAAATCACAGACAGTGTCACCAGCAATGCACCCCCACACCATCACACCTCCTCCTCCATGCTTTATGGTGGGAACCACACATGCAGAGATCATCCGTTCACCTACTCTGTGTCTCACAAGGCGGTTGGGAACCAAAACTCTCAAATTTGGACTCATCAGACCAAAGGCCAGATTTCACCGGTCTAATGTCCATTGCTCGTGTTTCTTGGCCCAAGCAAGTCTCTTCTTCTTATTGGTGTCCTTTTGTAGTGGTTTCTTTGCAGCTATTCGACCATGAAGGCCTGATTCACACAGTCTCCTCTGAACCGTTGATGTTGAGATGTGTGTTACTTGAACTCTGTGAAGCATTTATTTGGGCTGCAATCTGAGGTGCAGGTAACTCTAATGAACTTATCCTCTGCAGCAGAGGTAACTCTGGGTCTTCCTTTCCTGTGGCGGTCCTCGTGAGAGTCAGTTTCATCATAGCGCTTGATGGTTTTTGCGACTGCACTTTAAGGAACTTTCACAGTTCGTTACATTTTCCGGATTGACTTCATGTCTTTGCTTATTTGAGCTGTTCTTACAAAAATATGGACTTGGGTCTTTTACCAAATAGGGCTATTTTCTGTATACCAACCCTATCTCCTGTATAGCTCCCCTATCTCCTGTATACCACCCCTACCTTGTCACAACACGACTGGGTCAAACGCATTAAGGAAGAAAGATGTTCCACAAATTAACTTTTTACAAGGCACACCTGTTAGTTTAAATGCATTCCAGGTGACTACCTTATGATGCTGGTTGAGAGAATGTCAAGACTGTGCAAAACTTTGAATAATCTCATTTAAAATAATTATTGATTTGTTTAACACTTTTTTTGGTGACTACATGATTCTTTTATGTGTCATTTCATAGTTGTAATGTCTTCACTATTATTCTACAATGTAGAAAACAGTTACAAAATAAAGAAAATCCCTTGACTGAGTAGGTGTTCTAAAACCCTTGAATGAGTAGGTGTTCTAAAACCCTTGAATGAGTAGGTGTTCTAAAACCCTTGAATGAGTAGGTGTTCTAAAACCCTTGAATGAGTAGGTGTTCTAAAACCCTTGAATGAGTAGGTGTTCTAAAACCCTTGAATGAGTAGGTGTTCTAAAACCCTTGAATGAGTAGGTGTTCTAAAACCCTTGAATGAGTAGGTGTTCTAAAACCCTTGAATGAGTAGGTGTTCTAAAACCCTTGAATGAGTAGGTGTTCTAAAACCCTGGAATGAGTAGGTGTTCTAAAACCCTGGAATGAGTAGGTGTTCTAAAACCCTTGAATGAGTAGCTGTTCTAAAACCCTTGAATGAGTAGGTGTTCTAAAACCCTTGAATGAGTAGGTGTTCTAAAACCCTGGAATGAGTAGGTGTTCTAAAACCCTGGAATGAGTAGGTGTTCTAAAACCCTGGAATGAGTAGGTGTGTCCAAACTTTCGACTGGGTACTGTACTTCAAGCATGTTGTTGTGTCCTGTATATTTCATTGGTTATACCTCGGTGAGTTTTGATCACATGCTCTCATATCTACCTACCTTTCCACGGGTGAAGGCCTGTCTGATGAAGCCATAGCAGAGACCACTGGCCCCCTCGGTCTTGTTGTCAAGCACATCCTGTTTGGGCGAGGCTACCTCCTCCTCGTCCAATGAACTGGGAGTGTCTAGGTCTGGCCCCTCCTCGTCTGAGAGAAGCTCCTCCGAGACCTCGTCCAATGGGAACAGCTCTTCGTCCTCCGTGTTCACACTGTCTAGGTGATGTCTGGGATATACTTCCTCATCTAGCTCTTCATCCTCCTCTTCCTCCTCCGATAGGCTGTTCTTCCCCAAATCCTCATCTTCTTTCTCTCCTTCGTTATCAGAGTCTGAAGGGCTCTCCTCCTCTTCCTCCACCATACAGTCAGAGTCCTGCTTAAAGCCCGCCTCTCCTTTCTGCCCATTGGCTGCCTGAGACTCCAGTTTGAGACTGCTCAACCCTGATTGGACACGGCTCACGTCACTCAGAGCCTTCTGACGAGGCCCTTGCTTGTAATTAGCTCCTCGAGGCCCTGCCATCTTGTGGTTGGCTGATGGAAGGCTGAGGGGCAGGGCGAAGTACTTGTAGGTCGATTTGAGGCAGTGGAGGATGTACTCGTACATCTGTTGGCTGTTCAATGTACGAGCCACGTTCCTCTTCACAGCAAACGGATCTAAAACACACAATTAAATCTAGTCTCAAAAACAGAACTTGAGTATTATGATTTGCAGTGCTAAACAACAGTGTTTCCCTTAACATAGTCTACCTGGTAACCGCTGACACAGGTTTAACATTAAAGGGCTTTTCAGACAGCTGAATATCACAAGATCCCCGTTGAGTTCGCCACCGGCCCCTCTAGTCTACGCCACCGGTCCCTCTAGTCTACGCCACCGGTCCCTCGAGGCTACGCCACCGGTCCCTCGAGTCTACGCCACCGGTCCCTCGAGGCTACGCCACCGGTCCCTCGAGGCTACGCCACCGGTCCCTCGAGGCTACGCCACCGGTCCCTCGAGGCTACGCCACCGGTCCCTCGAGGCTACGCCACCGGCCCCTCGAGGCTACGCCACCGGCCCCTCGAGTCCACGCCACCGGCCCCTCCCACGCCACCGGCCCCTCTCACGCCACCGGCCCCTCTAGGCCACGCCACCGGCCCCTCCCACGCCACCGGCCCCTCTAGTCCACGCCACCGGCCCCTCTAGTCCACGCCACCGGCCCCTCTAGTCCACGCCACCGGCCCCTCTAGTCCACGCCACCGGCCCCTCTAGTCCACGCCACCGGCCCCTCTAGTCCACGCCACCGGCCCCTCTAGTCCACGCCACCGGCCCCTCGAGTCCACGCCACCGGCCCCTCGAGTCCACGCCACCGGTCCCTCTAGTCACGCCACCGGTCCCTCTAGTCTACGCCACCGGTCCCTCTAGTCCACGCCACCGGTCCCTCTAGTCCACGCCACCGGTCCCTCTAGTCCACGCCACCGGCCCCTCGAGTCTACGCCACCGGCCCCTCGAGTCTACGCCACCGGTCCCTCTAGTCTACGCCACCGGTCCCTCTAGTCAAAGCGGGCTACACCACCGGTCCCTCTAGTCAAAGCGGGCTACACCACCGGTCCCTCTAGTCAACGCCACCGGTCCCTCTAGTCAAAGCGGGCTACGCCACCGGTCCCTCTAGTCAAAGCGGGCTACGCCACCGGTCCCTCTAGTCAAAGCGGGCTACGCCACCGGTCCCTCTAGTCAAAGCGGGCTACACCGTATTTCCATGCGACACAAATTTTTTATAAAAAAAACTAAACAATTAGAAAACATTTACTGTTAAAAAGTCCCTCTGTAAAGTGAGAGTATTAGCCAGCTAGCCAGAGTGGGAAAGTTAGCCGGTCCTGCTGTACGTGCTGGAGAGGTCTTCAGTGAGGAATATTTGTCACCGGGACAACGTGACCCGAAATAATTTAAATTGACCGGACATCCATATTAGGACTTCCACCCACGATGCTCAAAACCACAGTTACATTTCAACAGTAGAAATTTGTGTTTAATTGAAGAGCAAGACATTGTATCTTTACTCCCCTTATAAATCATAAATTAATATAATTTAAAAACAAAATAGTTCAGCCTAGAAGAACAAGTTGCCTACCCAGTCATAAAAACTTAAAAATACAATATTTGTATAATACAAGGCTACTTTTATTAACGTTAATGATTAAACAACACACAGCTGTTTTTAAATGTAATCTATGCCTCTCTAATGTAATGTAGCCTAGGCATGAACATTGTAATTAGGCCTAATAAATAACACATGACTGTCTAGGAACACCAGGGCCAGCCGGTCATGGCAAGAAGGGATGCACCTTTTGTAGCAGGTTAGGAGAACTGACGCAGCAGGTTAGGAGAACTGACGCAGCAGGTTAGGAGAACTGAGGCAGCAGGTTAGGAGAACTGACGCAGCAGGTTAGGAGAACTGACGCAGCAGGTTAGGAGAACTGACGCAGCAGGTTAGGAGAACTGACGCAGCAGGTTAGGAGAACTGACGCAGCAGGTTAGGAGAACTGACGCAGCAGGTTAGGAGAACTGACGCAGCAGGTTAGGAGAACTGAGGCAGCAGGTTAGGAGAACTGACGCAGCAGGTTAGGAGAACTGACGCAGCAGGTTAGGAGAACTGAGGTTAGGAGAACTGACGCAGCAGGTTAGGAGAACTGAGGTTAGGAGAACTGACGCAGCAGGTTAGGAGAACTGAGGTTAGGAGAACTGACGTAGCAGGTTAGGAGAACTGACGCAGCAGGTTAGGAGAACTGAGGTTAGGAGAACTGACGCAGCAGGTTAGGAGAACTGAGGTTAGGAGAACTGACGTAGCAGGTTAGGAGAACTGACGCAGCAGGTTAGGAGAACTGAGGTTAGGAGAACTGACGCAGCAGGTTAGGAGAACTGACGCAGCAGGTTAGGAGAACTGACGCAACAGGTTAGGAGAACTGACGCAGCAGGTTAGGAGAACTGAGGCAGCAGGTTAGGAGAACTGAGGCAGCAGGTTAGGAGAACTGAGGTTAGGAGAACTGACGCAGCAGGTTAGGAGAACTGAGGTTAGGAGAACTGACGCAGCAGGTTAGGAGAACTGAGGTTAGGAGAACTGACGCAGCAGGTTAGGAGAACTGAGGTTAGGAGAAACGCAGCAGGTTAGGAGAACTGAGGTTAGGAGAACTGACGTAGCAGGTTAGGAGAACTGACGCAGCAGGTTAGGAGAACTGAGGCAGCAGGTTAGGAGAACTGAGGTTAGGAGAACTGACGCAGCAGGTTAGGAGAACTGACGCAGCAGGTTAGGAGAACTGAGGTTAGGAGAACTGACGCAGCAGGTTAGGAGAACTGAGGTTAGGAGAACTGACGCAGCAGGTTAGGAGAACTGACGCAGCAGGTTAGGAGAACTGACGCAGCAGGTTAGGAGAACTGACGCAGCAGGTTAGGAGAACTGACGCAGCAGGTTAGAAGAACTGACGCAGCAGGTTAGGAGAACTGAGGTTAGGAGAACTGACGCAGCAGGTTAGGAGAACTGACGCAGCAGGTTAGGAGAACTGACGTAGCAGGTTAGGAGAACTGCGAGCAGGTTAGGAGAACTGAGGCAGCAGGTTAGGAGAACTGACGTAGCAGGTTAGGAGAACTGACGCAGCAGGTTAGGAGAACTGACGCAGCAGGTTAGGAGAACTGACGCAGCAGGTTAGGAGAACTGACGTAGCAGGTTAGGAGAACTGAGGTTAGGAGAACTGACGTAGCAGGTTAGGAGAACTGACGTAGCAGGTTAGGAGAACTGACGCAGCAGGTTAGGAGAACTGACGCAGCAGGTTAGGAGAACTGAGGTTAGGAGAACTGACGTAGCAGTTTAGGAGAACTGAGGTTAGGAGAACTGACGCAGCAGGTTAGGAGAACTGAGGTTAGGAGAACTGACGCAGCAGGTTAGGAGAACTGAGGTTAGGAGAACTGACGCAGCAGGTTAGGAGAACTGACGCAGCAGGTTAGGAGAACTGACGCAGCAGGTTAGGAGAACTGACGCAGCAGGTTAGGAGAACTGACGCCACTCCAGCCCACACTTGGTATTGCACGTGGTGATCTAAGGCTTGTGTGCGTGCGGCTGCTCGGCTATGGAAAACCATTTCATGAAGCTCCGGACGAACAGTTATTGTGCTGACGTTGCTTCCAGAGGCAGTTTGGAACTCTGTAGTGAGTGACGCAACCAAGAATAACATTTTTTACTCGCTACGCACTTTAGCACTCTGCCGTCTTGTTCTGTGAGCTATTGTGGCCTACCACTTCACGGCTGAGCCGTTGTTGCTCATAGACGTTGTTGCTCATAGACGTTTACACTTCACAATAACAGCGCTTAAAAAGTTGAACGGGCCCGAAATTTGATGAACTGACTTGTTGGGAAGGTGGCATCCTATGACGATGCCTCGTTGAAAGTCACCGAGCTCTTCAGTAAGGCTATCCTACTGCCAATGTTTGTCTATGGAGATTGCATGGCGGTGTGTTCGATTTTATACACCTGTCAGCAAAGGGTGAGGCTGAAATAGCCAAATCCACTAATTTGTAGTGTTGTTCCACACGGTAAGTCAGTACTGATGTTGACTGGTTTCCTTCTATGAACTGTAATGCAGTCAAATCTTTGAACGTTGCATTAAAAATGTTGTTCAGCGTACATGACAATAATAGAAAAACATTTCTTTATAATATATATATATATATATATTCACAAAATGTTATCCTCTCTTGGATAAGGGGCAGTATTCTAACATCCAGATTAAGAGCGTGCCCAAAGTAAACTGCATGTTACTCAGGCCCAGAAGCTAGGATATGCAAATAATCGGTTATTTGGTTAGAAAACACTCTACAGTTTCAAAAAAATATTGAAATTATGTCTGTGAGTATAACAGAACTGATATGGCAGGCGAAACACCGAGGACACCATTTTATTTTAGTGCATTACACTTAAATAAGTTAAATATTTATAATACTGTAGTTCGCGCTCTGCAATTTCACAGGATGTTGGCCTACCCTCCCACACTACCGTCCCACCTGCCCATAAGAAGTTAAGTCCCAACACAGCACATAATGACATGAAAGGGAATTCTGACAGTGTAAAAGGCCCTTAGTTGACTGTAAAATGTTGTATTCTTTACCCATTTAAAGAGAAACAAGATTAAGATTAAAGATTCTCTCAGAGGACCCAACATGGGTCCCGGACCCCAAGTTTGGGAACCAGTGTGCTACTAACCTCTCTCCCTGCTTGCTTCAATGCTTTGTCTCTCTGTGTAGAACCTCTCTCCCTGCTTGCTTCAATGCTTTGTCTCTCTGTGTAGAACCTCTCTCCCTGCTTGCTTCAATGCTTCCTCTCTCTGTGTAGAACCTCTCTCCCTGCTTGCTTCAATGCTTTGTCTCTCTGTGTAGGACCTCTCTCCCTGCTTGCTTCAATGCTTCATCTCTCTGTGTAGAACCTCCCTCCCTGCTTGCTTCAATGCTTCGTCTCTCTGTGTAGAACCTCTGTCTCCTTCATTGCAGCCTGACTCAACACTGTGTCTCACTAATCTCTGTAAAGCAAAGTTATTTTGGTATGAGCTTAATTTCAGTCAACTGCTCCTGCTGAGGTCAGACTCTGTACAACATGAGCTTCTAACTTCATGCTTCTAGCCAGCTAGTTATAGCTAGCTACCTGGCTAACAGCCGGAGCCCTTGAGTGAGCTCGCTAGCTCAACATCTGACTGTAATATTATCAAGGCTTCCCCTACCCCGGTCAACTGCCCGGCACCCTCCACAGCAAACCGCCAATGCCACCACCATTTCTTCTTTACCCAAATCCAGATAGCTGATGATCTGAAAGAGCTGCAAAATCTGGACCCCCTACAAATCAGCCGGGCAAGACAATCTGGACCCTCTCTTTCTAAAAATGTCTGCCGAAAATGTTGCAACCCCTATTACCGGTCTGTTCAACCTCTCTCTCTGATAGTCTGAGATTCTCAAAGATTGGAAAGCTGCTTCGGGCATCCCCCTCTTCAAAAGGGGGAGACACTCTAGACCCAAACTGCTACAGACCTATATCTATCCTACCCTGTCTTTCAAAGGTCTACGAAAGTCAAGTTAACAAACAGATTTCCGACCATTTCGAATCCCACCATACCTTCTCCGCTATGCAATCTGGTTTCAGAGCTGAGGTGCACCCATGCACCTCAGACACACTCAATGTCCTAAACGACATCATAACCGCCATCGATAAGAGACATTACTGTGCAGCCGTATTCATTGACTGGCCATGGCGTTCGACTCTGTAAATCACCACATCCTCTTCGGCAGACTCGACAGCCTTGGTTTCTCTTGATTGCCTCGCCTGGTTTACCAACTACTTCTCTGATAGAGTTCCGTGTGTCAAATCAGAGGGCCTGTTGTCCGGACCTCTGGCAGTGTCTTTGGGGGTGCCACAGGGTTCAATTCTCGGGCCGACTCTCTTCTCAGTATACATCAATGATGTTGCTCTTGCTGCTGGTGAGTCTCTGATCCACCTCTACGCAGAGATCACCATTCTGTATACTTCTGGCCCCTCTTTGGACACTGTGTTAACTAACCTCCAGACGAGATTCAATGCCATACAACTCTTCTTTTGTGGCCTCCAACTGCTCTAAAACACAAGTAAAACTAAATGCATGCTATTCAACCAATCACTGCCCGCACCTGCTCGCCCGTCCAGCATCACTACTCTGGACGGTTCTGACTTAGAATATGTCGACAACTACAAATACCTAGGTGTCTCGTTAGACTGTTAACTCTCCTTCCAGACTCACATTAAGCATCTACAATCCAAAATTAAATCTAGAATTGGCTTCCAATATTGCAACAAAGCATCCTTCACTCATGCTGCCAAACATACCCTCGTAAAACTGACCATCCTACCGATCCTCGACTTCGGTGATGTCATCAAACTGGATGCAGTCTATCACAGTGCCATCCGTTTTGTAACCAAAGCCCCATATACTACCCAACACTGCGACCTGTACGCTCTCGTTGGTTGGCCCTCGCTTCATACTCGTCACCAAACCCACTGGCTACAGGTTATCTACAAGTCTCTGATAGGTAAAGCCCCGCGTTAGCTCATTGGTCACCATAGTAACACCCACTCGTAGCACGCGCTCCAGCAGGTATATCTCACTGGTCACCCCCAAAACCAATTCCTCCTTTGGTCGTCTTTCCTTCCAGTTCTCTGCTACCAATGACTGGAACGAACTGCAAAAATCACTGAAGCTGGAGACTCATATCTCCCTCACTAGCTTTAAGCACCAGCTGTCAGAGCAGCTCACAGATCACTGCACCTGTACATAGCCCATCGGTAAATAGCCCATCTGTAAATAGCCCATCCAACTACCTCATCCCCATATTGTATTTATTTATCTTGCTCCTTTGCACCCCAGTATCTCTACTTGCACATTCATCTTCTGCACATCTACCATTCCAGTGTTTAATTGCTATATTGTAATTACTTTGCCACCATGGCCTATTTATTGCCTTAACTCCCTTAACTTACCTCATTTGCACTCACTGTAGACTAGACTTTTTGTTTTCTTTTGTTCTATTGACTATGTTTTGTTTATTCAAACGTTATCTGTCACACGCACCAAATACAACAGGTTTCCTTTCCTACAAAAGTAGTTTGAAATGTTTGGACAAACCTTATAAAAGGTAACTTTTGTAGTCATTTTGGAACCGGTGTTTTCTGGATCAAACGCAACAAATGATGGTCTGTGTTTGTTTGCCTGGGTGCTATCGTCAGATAATAGCATTGTTTGCTTGGGTGCTATCGTCAGATAATAGCATTGTTTGCTTGGGTGCTATCGTCAGATAATAGCATTGTTTGCTTGGGTGCTATCGTCAGATAATAGCATTGTTTGCTTGGGTGCTATCGTCAGATAATAGCATTGTTTGCTTGGGTGCTATCGTCAGATAATAGCATTGTTTGCTTGGGTGCTATCGTCAGATAATAGCATTGTTTGCTTGGGTGCTATCGTCAGATAATAGCATTGTTTGCTTGGGTGCTATCGTCAGATAATAGCATTGTTTGCTGGGGTGCTATCGTCAGATAATAGCATTGTTTGCTTGGGTGCTATCGTCAGATAATAGCATTGTTTGCTGGGGTGCTATCGTCAGATAATAGCATTGTTTGCTGGGGTGCTATCGTCAGATAATAGCATTGTTTGCTTGGGTGCTATCGTCAGATAATAGCATTGTTTGCTGGGGTGCTATCGTCAGATAATAGCATTGTTTGCTGGGTGCTATCGTGCAGTCTATCGTCAGATAAAGCATCGTTTGCTTGGGTGCTATCGTCAGATAATAGCATTGTTTGCTTGGGTGCTATCGTCAGATAATAGCATTGTTTGCTGGGGTGCTATCGTCAGATAATAGCATCGTTTGCTGGGGTGCTATCGTCAGATAATAGCATTGTTTGCTTGGGTGCTATCGTCAGATAATAGCATTGTTTGCTTGGGTGCTATCGTCAGATAATAGCATCGTTTGCTGGGGTGCTATCGTCAGATAATAGCATTGTTTGCTGGGGTGCTATCGTCAGATAATAGCATCGTTTGCTGGGGTGCTATCGTCAGATAATAGCATTGTTTGCTGGGGTGCTATCGTCAGATAATAGCATTGTTTGCTGGGGTGCTATCGTCAGATAATAGCATTGTTTCCTGGGGTGCTATCCTCAGATAAAAGCATAGTTTGCTTTCGCCGTAAAGCATTTTTGAAATCTGACACGTTGGCTGGGTTCACAACAAGTGTAACTTTAATTTGGTATATTGAATGTGTGATTTCATGAAAGTTTAATCTTTATAGTAATTTAAAGGAATTTGGCGCTCTGCATTGTTACTGGATGTTGGCCAGTTGGGACGCGACCGTCCCACATCTCCCAGAGGTTAAGAACAAATTCTTATTTTCGATGATGGCCTAGGAACAGTGGGTAAACTGCCCTGTTCAGGGGCAGAACGACAGATTTGTACCTTGTCATCTCGGGTATTCGAACTTGCAACCTTTCGGTTACTAGTCCAACGCTCTAACCACTAGGATACCCTGCCGCCCCTTTTGAGCGAACTTAATGATGGTGTTAGAGTCGTGCCTGGCCGTGCAGTCATGGGTGAATAGGGAGTACAGGAGGGGACTGAGCATGGACCCCTGAGGGGCCCCTGTGTTGAAGATCAGCGTGGTGATGTGTTGTTACCAACACTTACCACCTGGGGGCGGACCATTAGGAAGTCCAGGATCCAGTTGCAGAGGGAGGTGTTAAGTCCCAGGGTCCTTTGCTTATTGATGAGCATTGAGGGCACTATGGTGTTGAACACTGGGCTGTAGTCAATGAACAGTATTCTCAACCCCCCGCCGCTCGGCCATTGAAAATGAATGGGCCACCCTGTCCGCCTCACGCTGTCTGCCAACGCCTTAAGAGTGAAAATATAGGACCTCCATTTTTTTTTTACCTTTATTTAACGAGGCAAGTCAGTTTAGAACAAATTCTTATTTTCAATGACAGATTTGTACCTTGTCAGCTCGGGGATTTGAACTTAAAACATTCCGGTTACTAGTCCAGCGCTCTAACCACTAGGCTACCCTGGTGCCCTCAATCTGGCCTCCCTGGAGAATATGACACATGTAACTACACTAGGCTGCTGGTTGGTCAGGCTGAAACCCCGCCCCCCCCACAGGTTATCCGGTTCCAAGGACCATGAAAAATAGATACCAATGCTAGAACATATTTGGTAGTGGAGTTCGATGGTTTGACAGGTCAATGGTAAAAAGGTCAAAGTTCGTACCCTCCACGGCAATGCGTTTCTTGGGCCAGTCCTTGGCGTCCCGTGATAAGACGAGGCTGGTGCGCACGCTGATGACACACTCCGTCATGTTGAACTCCAGCGAATAAAAACGCAGCATCTCCACCCACAGAAGACCCACCGATGGTGGAGAGACAGCGCTCTGGAACACCAGAGGAACCTGGAGAGAGACAAGCACTTGTTACACATACAGTGACAATATTATGTTTAACAGGGTCTATATGTGAGCACCAGGCTGACCACCCGCCACAGGGTGTAGTTACCCCCCCCCCTCAGGGTGTAGTTACCCCCCCACCCCCTACAGGGTGTAGTTACCCCCCTCGCCCCCACCAGGGTGTAGTTACACCCCCTCGCCCCCACCAGGGTGTAGTTACCCCCTCGCCCCCACCAGGGTGTAGTTACCCCCTCGCCCCCACAGGGTGTAGTTACCCCCTCCCCCCACAGGGTGTAGTTACCCCCTCCCCCCCAAGGTGTAGTTACCCCCCTCCCCCACAGGGTGTAGTTACCCCCCCACAGGGTGTAGTTACCCCCCCCCCCCACAGGGTGTAGTTACCTTGCCCTCCCACAGGGTGTAGTTACCCACCTCCCCTCCCACAGGGTGTAGTTACCTTGCCCTCCCACAGGGTGTAGTTACCACCCCCCCCCCCACAGGGTGTAGTTACCCCCTCCCTCCCACAGGGTGTAGTTACCTTGCCCTCCCACAGGGTGTAGTTACCTTGCCCTCCCACAGGGTGTAGTTACCCTCCCACAGGGTGTAGTTACCTTGCCCTCCCACAGGGTGTAGTTACCTTGCCCTCCCACAGGGTGTAGTTACCTTGCCCTCCCACAGGGTGTAGTTACCTTGCCCTCCCACAGGGTGTAGTTACCTTGCCCTCCCACAGGGTGTAGTTACCTTGCCCTCCCACAGGGTGTAGTTACCCCCCTCCCACAGGGTGTAGTTACCTTGCCCTCCCACAGGGTGTAGTTACCTTGCCCTCCCACAGGGTGTAGTTACCCCCCTCCCACAGGGTGTAGTTACCTTGCCCTCCCACAGGGTGTAGTTACCTTGCCCTCCCACAGGGTGTAGTTACCTTGCCCTCCCACAGGGTGTAGTTACCTTGCCCTCCCTGAAGATTTCTGGGGGTGAAGAGGAGTCCTTAGAGACGGGGTAGTAACCCCAGTGGACACAGCCATCCTCCATGTAGGTTAGACTGAAGTCATGTAGCCTGCTGATGGAGAACTCCTTTATCTGAGAATAAGGGGGAGGGGTGTTATGGTTAGATGTAGTACAGCCTGCTGATGGAGAACTCAGCAGGGTGGGTTGTTTCCTCTGCTGTGTGTGTGTGTGTGTGTGTTAGGTATTTTATTAGGATCCTCATTAGCTGTTGCGAAAGCAGCAGCTGCTCTTCCTGGGGTTCCACACAGAACATAAAACACAATACAGAACATTACTAGACAAGGGTTGTAAACTTTACGCATATTTGTACAGAACCGTGCGGTACGAGGACCTCGGTTGGGTCCGCACTGCGAACCAGAATGAAAACGTTAAAACAAGACTGCGTGTGTACCTCGTGTCCCAGGTAGGCAGGGAGGACGGGCCGTTTCCTCTGTTGGAGGAAGTAGATGACCATGAGAGCCAGGACGTACGAAGGCAGACCTCCCTCCTCCGCTCGGTCCACGTGACAGATCTGAGACAGTCAGACGGGGGAGCACACAATGTCAAAAACACTGTAAAGTCAGTCTTGGGACACAAAGGACAATTCTGAATATATGGAGTGAATCCTAACCGACACAAATCCAAGGTGAAGTTAATTTACCGATTATGTGAAAATGTGACTTAATTCACCCCTCAGTGATGAGGTGTTTAAAGGGCATAATGTCTGAGGAACCTCAGCGCCTCACCGAGAGATATAGCTAGGGCAGGGCAACTGGTGGCACGGGACTCCCTTTTTTGTAGACCCGCGGATCAACTCAAAGTCTTCTCTACGCCAAAATGGCAAAATGTCCAGAATTGCAGGGAAAATGTATCACATTCACATTTTTCTCTCCGCTATCAAGAGCCGAGAAAACAAAACTTAGGACCAAACAAACTCAGGGTCGGCTTCGACTGCATGTGTGGGGACGCATACCCACAAGCCACTGCTGACCCTCATGATAAGTTAGGATTCTTTGTGACCCCCACCCCCATCAAAGTTCCCCATGATCTAGAGGAAACACTGATAGGCTAACTGGTGATGTAACCAGGTATGAGGGCCAATGAATAAACTCACCCAGGCCCAGTGTCTGAAACCCAGGACCAGTGGCAGCAGGAGAGGCTCCCGACTGGACAGCTCAAACAGGAAGGAGGTGGTCAGGCAGGCGTTGTCATTTCCTGCGCTCACCTTACACACCAGACCACTTGGACAACAACAACAACAACAACCATCAGACAGGTTCTTCCTGAAAAACTACAGGTCCCCATCAGCCACACTTTCACATCAATCAGAAGGGAGATGTGGTTATATTCAGGAAGATTAGTGCTAAACAATACAACTGTCAGATAGCAGCACATGTGAAAGAACGTGATGATCCAGAACAATGGATGTGATTAATGAAGGACTGACCTGTCCTTGTCTTTACAGATGACCACCGGAACCCTGGCATGAAAGTCCACCTCCAGGTTACCGTAGAGATCTGGAAACAATCACCACCAACTCCATCATCAACATTATCTCAGGGGGGGGCGGGGTCACTCCACTAAATGACGATGCTAATGCTAACAGTATCATTGGTTATCATGGTGGTTTCTACAGTAGCGTGTCTCGAGGGGGGAACTGGTCAGTCATACTCACGGCTGACTGACAGACTCTTCTGGACCAGCAACAGAACGTCTGGCTGATGCATCTGTGAACATTGAATATTATTATTATTATTATTATATATATTAACATTGAAAAAAATGTATATAGAATTTAAAAGAATATATGATAGATTACACAGATATTCCCTTTGTGAACACAGACCCATTTCAAAACCTTAATAAAGTCATAGATTACAATATTATAGAGCTTCAGGAAAAACATGATCATCACAGCAAAATGGAAAATAAACGAATCATTCACTATTAGTCTAGGAACACACGCATCTCATTAGCAAGCAGGGCTACTCACACGCATCTCATTAGCAAGCAGGGCTACTCACACGCATCTCATTAGCAAGCAGGGCTACTCACACGCATCTCATTAGCAAGCAGGGCTACTCACACGCATCTCATTAGCAAGCAGGGCTACTCACACGCATCTCATTAGCAAGCAGGGCTACTCACACGCATCTCATTAGCAAGCAGGGCTACTCACACGCATCTCATTAGCAAGCAGGTCTACTCACACGCATCTCATTAGCAAGCAGGTCTACTCACACGCATCTCATTAGCAAGCAGGGCTACTCACACGCATCTCATTAGCAAGCAGGGCTACTCACACGCATCTCATTAGCAAGCAGGGCTACTCACACGCATCTCATTAGCAAGCAGGGCTACTCACACGCATCTCATTAGCAAGCAGGGCTACTCAGACGCATCTCATTAGCAAGCAGGGCTACTCACACGCATCTCATTAGCAAGCAGGGCTACTCACACGCATCTCATTAGCAAGCAGGGCTACTCACACGCATCTCATTAGCAAGCAGGTCTACTCACACGCATCTCATTAGCAAGCAGGGCTACTCACACGCATCTCATTAGCAAGCAGGGCTACTCACACGCATCTCATTAGCAAGCAGGGCTACTCAGACGCATCTCATTAGCAAGCAGGGCTACTCACACGCATCTCATTAGCAAGCAGGGCTACTCAGACGCATCTCATTAGCAAGCAGGGCTACTCAGACGCATCTCATTAGCAAGCAGGGCTACTCAGACGCATCTCATTAGCAAGCAGGGCTACTCACACGCATCTCATTAGCAAGCAGGGCTACTCAGACGCATCTCATTAGCAAGCAGGGCTACTCACACGCATCTCATTAGCAAGCAGGGCTACTCCCACGCATCTCATTAGCAAGCAGGGCTACTCCACACGCATCTCATTAGCAAGCAGGGCTACTCACACGCATCTCATTAGCAAGCAGGGCTACTCACACGCATCTCATTAGCAAGCAGGGCTACTCACACGCATCTCATTAGCAAGCAGGGCTACTCACATGAGGGGGGAACTGGATATCAATGTTGACATCAGAATCTTTGAAACCAAACTTGGTGCAGGAAGACCCATAGAGCCTGAGTTTCACCTCTGGGGGGGCAAATAGAGAACACACACACAAAAAAACATAAACCCTATTCATCCTTATTGATATTCTCATCTTTCTACTGTAAACATGCCTAGCCTTTCCAGGAAAAAACCCCACCTAAACTACATGTTCTGTAGACTTCCTCCCTGGCTAGAGTTTCTCCAGGACTCCCCATGTCCCCATCATTCCCACTCAGCAGGCTCGTCTAGTTCCAAATCCAATTCACATGCATATTAACCCACTCAGCAGGCTCGTCTAGTTCCAAATCCAATTCACATGCACATTAACCCACTCAGCACGCTCGTCTCGTTCCAAATCCAATTCACATGCACATTAACCCACTCAGCACGCTCGTCTCGTTCCAAATCCAATTCACATGCATATTAACACACACTTGTACCTGTGTTAAATAGGACAAATATATAATCACCCAACAAATGATTATAACTTTTAAACTAGAGGCCATGAATAAGTAAAAGAATGGCACCAGTTGGCCTGTAGGGGGTGTTGTTGTCAGCAGTAACACGTAAGCCCTTATTTTGGACATCTTGTTTGACAAGACTTGTTTGACAAGACTCCACTAAATATTAGGAACACCTGCTCTTTCCAGGTGAATCCAGGTGAAATCTATGATCCCTAATTGATGTAACTTGTTAAATTCACCTCTATCAGTGTAGGCGAAGGGGAGAAAATGGGTTTTTTCACACTGAACAGTTTCCTGTGTGTATCAAGAACGGTCCACCACCCAAAGGACATCCAGCCAACTTGACACAACTGTGGGAAGCATTGGACTCAACATGGGCCAGTATCCCTGTGGAATGTTTGACACCGCGTAGAGTCCATGACCTGACAAATTCAGGCTGTTATGAGGGCTAAACAGCGTGGCAACTCAACATTAGGAAGGCGTTCCTAATGTTTTGTACACTCAGTGTATGTAGGTGTCATTCCTCATGCTGAACAAATTTGTCTCAAGGACCCATAAGGATATATTCTCCTCCATCTTGGAAAAGCTTAGAAAAAGTTATCGTGAACCATAAGTCCAAATAACACCACACTTCCTGTGTTTGAGGAAAGCTAAGAGATTGGTTAAAAGGTGCTTACCTATAGAACAACGAGAGGAACTGCCCTTCCCTACCTTCAAACCCTACACCCCAACCCGAGCACTCCTCTGGTCTCTTGGCCCTTCCCCACCTTCAAACCCTACACCCCAACCCGAGCACTCCTCTGGTCTCTTGGCCCTCTCACCCCTACAGGACGGCAGCTCCCCTACGGGAAGGCAGCTCCCCTACGGGACGGCAGCTCCCCTACGGGACGGCAGCTCCCCTACGGGACGGCAGCTCCCCTACGGGACGGCAGCTCCCCTACGGGACGGCAGCTCCCCTACGGGACGGCAGCTCCCGCTCAGCCTAGTTCAAGCTCTTCTCTGTCCAGGCACCCCTAATGGTGGAACCAGCTTCCGACTGAAGGAAAACAGAGGCCATCTTCCAAAAACATCTAAAACCTCTTCAAAACAGTATCTTAAAGAGTAACCTCCCACCTGCACAAAAAAAAAAAAAAAAAAATTTTTTTTTTTTTTTTTTTTAAATAAACTGAACCAGCACTTGCAACCCCAATGCCACCATGGGGCATACTGTACACAACGTTGACATAAGCTAACCACACGCCCACACGCTGTCTGCCATCTTCCCGGTACAAACGGGATTCATCCGTGAAGAGCACACTTCTCCAGCGAGGCCAGTAGTCATCGAATGTGAGCATTTGCCCACTGAGGTCGGTTACGACGCCAAACTGTAGTCAAATCAAGACCCTGGTGGGTTGGCGCCCCCCCCCTTGGGTTGTGCCTTGGCGGAGATGTTTGTGGGCTATACTCGGCCTCGTCTCAGGATGGTAAGTTGGTGGTTGAAGATGTCCCTCTAGTGGTGTGGGGGCTGTGCTTTGGCAAAGTGGGTGGGGTTATATCCTTCCTGTTTGGCCCTGTCCGGGGGTACCATCGGATGGGGCCACAATGTCTCCTGACCCCTCCTGTCTCAGCCTCCAGTATTTATGCTGCAGTAGTTTATGTGTCGGGGGGCTAGGGTCAGTTTGTTATATCTGGAGTACTTCTCCTGTCCTATTCGGTGTCCTGTGTGAATTTAAGTATGCTCTCTCTAATTCTTTCTTTCTTTCTCCATCTCTAGGAGGACCTGAGCCCTAGGACCATGCCTCAGGACTACCTGGCATGATGATTCCTTGCTGTCCCCAGTCCTCGTGGCCGTGCTGCTGCTCCAGTTTCAACTGTTCTGCCTGCAGCTATGGAACCCTGACCTGTTCACCGGACGTGCTACCTGTCCCAGACCTGCTGTTTTTAACTCTCTAGAGACAGCAGGAGCAGTTGAGATACTCTGAATGATCGTCTATGAAAAGCCAACTGACATTTACTCCTGAGGGAGTTTTTCCTAGCCACCGTGCTTCTACACCTGCATTGCTTGCTGTTTAGGGTTTTAGGCTGGGTTTCTTTCCAGCACTTCGAGATATCAGCTGATGTGGTCTGTGGTTTAGGCCGGTTGGATGTACCCCCAAATTCTCAAAAAAGACATTGGAGGCGGCTTACAGTAGAGAAATTAACATTTGATCAGCTCTGTTGGACATTCCTGCAGTCAGCATGCCAATTGCACGCGAGACATCTGTGAAATTCTGTTGTCTGACAAAACTGCACATTTTAGAGTGGCTTTTTATTGTCCCCAAAACACTGGTCTAGTCTACACCTCTAGTCTAGTGTCCATTCTCTCACCAGGCAGGACGGCTGTTAGGACTTCCTGCATGTTGGAGACGATCTTTTGCCTGTTCTCTACATCCTGGTCACTCATCCCCCTCTCTCTGACCACACACTCCAGGGCCATGCCCACTGCTGCCACCTGCTCTGCCTTGGGGGGCGCAATCTCCGTCAGCATCTCCTCCTCACAACGCTCCTACAGAGGGCCGTCACAGAGCACACACACACACACACGTCATAATAAAACATTGTTATATCTTATTATTTTGAATAATATAACAATAGAATCAGCTGTTCTCACCTTGGCTCTCCTCTTGTGCCACTTGTCTTTGATGTGTCTGTGAGCTTCAGAGATAGAGTCCAGCAGTACCTCACACAGAGAGCAGGAGTAGACAGCACTGGGGTTACTGTGGGACCTCTGAGAGAGAGAGAGAGAGAGACAGAGAGAGCACTGGGGTTACTGTGGGACCTCAGAGAGAGAGAGCACTGGGGTTACTGTGGGACCTCAGAGAGAGACAGAGAGAGCACTGGGGTTACTGTGGGACCTCAGAGAGAGACAGAGAGAGCACTGGGGTTACTGTGGGACCTCAGA
This sequence comes from Oncorhynchus keta, assembly GCF_023373465.1. Taxonomy (NCBI): domain Eukaryota; kingdom Metazoa; phylum Chordata; class Actinopteri; order Salmoniformes; family Salmonidae; genus Oncorhynchus; species Oncorhynchus keta. Next base: position 48,288,137 of record NC_068445.1, on the reverse strand, counting down.
GAGAGAGAGCACTGGGGTTACTGTGGGACCTCAGAGAGAGAGAGCACTGGGGTTACTGTGGGACCTCAGAGAGAGAGAGAGCACTGGGGTTACTGTGGGACCTCAGAGAGAGAGAGCACTGGGGTTACTGTGGGACCTCAGAGAGAGAGAGCACTGGGGTTACTGTGGGACCTCAGACAGAGAGAGCACTGGGGTTACTGTGGGACCTCAGACAGAGAGAGCACTGGGGTTACTGTGGGACCTCAGACAGAGAGAGCACTGGGGTTACTGTGGGACCTCAGACAGAGAGAGCACTGGGGTTACTGTGGGACCTCAGACAGAGAGAGCACTGGGGTTACTGTGGGACCTCAGAGAGAGAGAGCACTGGGGTTACTGTGGGACCTCAGACAGAGAGAGCACTGGGGTTACTGTGGGACCTCAGACAGAGAGAGCACTGGGGTTACTGTGGGACCTCAGACAGAGAGAGCACTGGGGTTACTGTGGGACCTCAGAGAGAGAGCACTGGGGTTACTGTGGGACCTCAGACAGAGAGAGCACTGGGGTTACTGTGGGACCTCAGACAGAGAGAGCACTGGGGTTACTGTGGGACCTCAGACAGAGAGCACTGGGGTTACTGTGGGACCTCAGACAGAGAGAGCACTGGGGTTACTGTGGGACCTCAGACAGAGAGAGCACTGGGGTTACTGTGGGACCTCAGACAGAGAGAGCACTGGGGTTACTGTGGGACCTCAGACAGAGAGAGCACTGGGGTTACTGTGGGACCTCAGACAGAGAGAGCACTGGGGTTACTGTGGGACCTCAGACAGAGAGAGCACTGGGGTTACTGTGGGACCTCAGACAGAGAGAGCACTGGGGTTACTGTGGGACCTCAGACAGAGAGAGCACTGGGGTTACTGTGGGACCTCAGAGAGAGAGAGCACTGGGGTTACTGTGGGACCTCAGAGAGAGAGAGCACTGGGGTTACTGTGGGACCTCAGAGAGAGAGAGCACTGGGGTTACTGTGGGACCTCAGAGAGAGGGCAGTCAGTGGCAGAGTGGCCATAGAGTACACAGTAATCAATCCCCTGATTAGTTGAAATCAGTTGTGTGAATGTGAAGCCAGAACATCACATGTACAATGTAGGGGACAGTGAAGCACTGTGTTCTCAAAGTACATCGAGAAGCCAGCCAGCGTTTCCTGGCTGTCCAGCAGAGGCAATTTCTAAAAACATAATTCCACTTTGACATTATGGGGTATTGTGTGTAGGCCAGTGACAACACTCAATTTAATCGCATTTAAATTCAGGCTGTAAAAACAAAAAAATGAGGAACAATTCAAGGCGAGTGAATACACCACCACCGACACTGAATATACTAGAATATAGATAATATAGAATATAGAATATAATATACTAGTGACTGTGCTATCACAGCTAACCTTGTAGGTAAATATTATGTTGTTTGCGTTCACATTTTTGTTGGCTTTTATAAATCGTGACAGAAATTGAAGTGAATAGAAAGCTAGCTAACAAGGTTAGCGGAATTCTCAAAACAAAACGTCATTGATGGTCGCTACTTCCTGCCCCTCATGCTAGCCTACACAGTCAAATATCCCTTCAGAAAGGTAAAGATATTGATATGGTGAGCATTGGCTAGCATCGCAGACCATTTCCCCTTCTCTTGCTGCAGCCTTAGCTCATCTCTGAAACAGGTTTCCCTCAAGATTTTCCCGATTTTATTTAGCGTCGTCCATCATTCCTTCAAATCTGACCAGTTTCCCAGTCCCTGCCGATGGAAAAACATCCCCACAGCATGATGCTGCCACCACCATGCTTCACTGTGGGGATGATATTCTCGGGGTGATGAGGTGTTGGGTTTGCGCCAGACATAGCATTTTCCTTGATGGCCAAAGAGCTACATGTTCGTCTCATCTGACCAGAGTTTCTTCTTCCATATGTCTGGGGAGTCTCCCACATGCCTTTTGGCAATTTTTTTCTTAAAGCAATGGCTTTTTTTCTGGCCACTCTTCCGTACAGCCCAGCTCTGTGGAGTGTACGGCTTAAAGTCGTCCTATGGACAGATACTCCACAATCTCTTCCACAATCTCTTCAGGGTTATCTTTGGTCTCTTTGTTGCCTCTCTGATTAATGCCCTCCTTGCCTGGTCCGTGAGTTTTGGTGGGAGGCCCTCTCTTGGCAGGTTTGTTGTTGTTGTGCCATATTCTTTCCATTTTTTAATAATGGATTTAATGGTGCTCCGTGGAATGTTCAAATATATTTTTTAGAACCCAACCCTGATCTGTACTTCTCCACAACTTCCCTGACCTGTTTGGAGAGCTCCTTGGTTTTCATGGTGCCCCTTGCTCTTGGTGGTGCCCCTTGCTCTTGGTGGTGCCCCTTGCTCTTGGTGGTGCCCCTTGCTCTTGGTGGTGTTGCAGACTCTGGTTATTTTCCAAACAGGTGTGTATATACACTCCCCCAAAAAATAGAGGGAACACTTAAACAACACAATGTAACTCCAAGTCAATGACACTTCTGTGAAATCAAACTGTCCACTTAGGAAGCAACACTGATTGACAATACATTTCACATGCTGTTGTGCAAATGGAATAGACAACAGGTGGAAATTATAGGCAATTAGCAAGACACTAGTTGAGAACAAGTTCCCAATGGCCAAGAAAAGAGTGGTTCTGCAGGTGGTGACCACAGACCACTTCTCAGTTCCTAGGCTTCCTGGCTGATGTTTTGGTCACTTTTGAATGCTGGCGGTGCTTTCACTCTAGTGGTAGCATGAGACAGAGTCTACAACCCACACAAGTGGCTCAGGTAGTGCAGCTCATCCAGGATGGTACATCAATGCGAGCTGTGGTAAGAAGGTTTGCTGTGTCTGTCAGCGTAGTGTCCAGAGCATGGAGGCTCTACCAGGAGACAGGCCAGTACATCAGGAGACGTGGAGGAGGCCGTAGGAGGGCAACAACCCAGCAGCAGGACCGCTACCTCCGCCTTTGTGCAAGGAGGAGCAGGAGGAGCACTGCCAGAGCCCTGCAAAATGACCTCCAGCAGGCCACAAATGTTCATGTGTCTGCTCAAACAGTCATGAGGGTGGTATGAGGGCCCGACGTCCACAGGTGGGGGTTGTGCTTACAGCCCAACACCGTGCAGGACGTTTGGCATTTGCCAGAGAACATCAAGATTGGCAAATTCGCCACTGGCGCCCTGTGCTCTTCACAGATGAAAGCAGGTTCACACTGAGCACATGTGACATACGTGACAGAGTCTGGAGACACCGTGGAGAACATTCTGCTGCCTGCAACATCCTCCAGCATGACCGGTTTGGCAGTGGGTCAGTCATGGTGTGGGGTGGCATTTCTTTGGGGGCCGCACAGCCCTCCATGTGCTCGCCAGAGGTAGCCTGACTGCCATTAGGTACCGAGATGAGATCCTCAGACCCCTTGTGAGACCATATGCTGGTGCGGTTGGCCCTGGGTTCCTCCAAATGCAAGACAATGCTAGACCCCTCATGTGGCTGGAGTGTGTCAGCAGTTCCTGCAAGAGGAAGGCATTGATGCTATGGACTGGCCCGCCCCAGACCCTGAGCACATCTGGGACATCATGTCTCGCTCCATCCACCAACGCCACCAGGAGTTGGCGGATGCTTTAGTCCAGGACTGGGAGGAGATCCCTCAGGAGACCATCCGCCACCTCATCAGGAGCATGCCCAGGTGTTGTAGGGAGGTCATACAGGCACGTGGAGGCCACACACACTACTGAGCCTCATATTGACTTGTTTTAAGGACAGTACATCAAAGTTGGATCAGCCTGTAGTGTGGTTTCCAAATCCAGACCTCCATGGGTTGATAAATTTGATTTCCATTGATAATTTGTGTGTGATTTTGTTGTCAGCACATTCAACTATGTAAAGAAAAAAGTATTTAATAAGAATATTTCATTCATTCAGATCTAGGATGTGTTATTTTAGTGTTCCCTTTATTTATTTTTATATAAATATATAGACAGGAAGCAGATCCTGCTTCTGTTTCCTGTTTGAGTGTTTAATAACTTACTATGAGCCCTAAGCCTCATGCAACAGCAAAATGTCAGATAAAGCTATTTCCCAGATTTCAGTTGTTTTTAATCTCTGCAGTAATAATAAAGACTCTCATCCCCCCCCCCATTAGAACAGACTGCTATTACTTATAATTTATTTAATGTTCTTTACACTGTTCCAAACAGGAAGTAAAATAATATTATAATCCAACTGCACCTGTTTTGTCACATAATATGCACACAGCTCTCACTCCTATACACTAATTTATCTTGATCTCCTTACTGGTATTTTTTACAATTATTACTTATTATAATGATGATAATAATAATAATAATAATGTCGTTATTATTAGTGGTCTTAGTATAGCAGTCTTGTATAACCACCGTCGAGACAATACAGTGCCACTGACACGGCCTGCAACGAAAACATGCGGTCTCTCCTTCACTGCAGCCGAGGTGAGTAAGACATTTAAACGTGTCAACCCTCGCAAGGCTGCAGGCCCAGACGGCATCCCCAGCCGCGCCCTCAGAGCATGCGCAGACCAGCTGGCCGGTGTGTTTACGGACATATTCAATCAATCCCAAAACCAGTCTGCTGTTCCCACATGCTTCAAGAGGGCCACCATTGTTCCTGTTCCCAAGAAAGCTAAGGTAACTGAGCTAAACGCCTATTTCCGTCATCATGAAGCGCTTTGAGAGACTAGTCAAGGACCATATCACCTCCACCCTACCTGACACCCTAGACCCACTCCAATTTGCTTACCGCCCAAATAGGTCCACAGACCATGCAATCTCAACCACACTGCACACTGCCCTAACCCACCTGGACAAGAGGAATACCTATGTGAGAATGCTGTTCACCGACTACAGCTCTGCATTCAACACCATAGTACCCTCCAAGCTCGTCATCAAGCTCGAGACCCTGGGTCTCGACCCACGCCCTGTGCAACTGGGTACTGGACTTCCTGACGGGCCGCCCCCGGGTGGTGAGGGTAGGCAACAACATCTCCTCCCCGCTGATCCTCAACACGGGGGCCCCACAAGGGTGCGTTCTGAGCCCTCTCCTGTACTCCCTGTTCACCCACGACTGCGTGGCCACGCACGCCTCCAACTCAATCATCAAGTTTGCGGCGCACACAACAGTGGTAGGCTTGATTACCAACAACGACGAGACGGCCTACAGGGAGGAGGTGAGGGCCCTCGGAGTGTGGTGTCAGGAAAATAACCTCACACTCAACGTCAACAAAACTAAGGAGATGATTGTGGACTTCAGGAAACAGCAGAGGGAACACACCCCTATCCACATCGATGGAACAGTAGTGGAGAGGGTAGCAAGTTTTAAGTTCCTCGGCATACACATCACAGACAAACTGAATTGGTCCACTCACACTGACAGCGTCGTGAAGAAGGCGCAGCAGCGCCTCTTCAACCTCAGGAGGCTGAAGAAATTCGGCTTGTCACCAAAAGCACTCACAAACTTCTACAGATGCACAATCGAGAGCATCCTGGCGGGCTGTATCACCGCCTGGTACGGCAACTGCTCCGCCCTCAACCGTAAGGCTCTCCAGAGGGTAGTGAGGTCTGCACAATGCATCACCGGGGGCAAACTACCTGCCCTCCAGGACACCTACACCACCCGATGTTACAGGAAGGCCATAAAGATCATCAAGGACATCAACCACCCGAACCACTGCCTGTTCACCCCGCTATCATCCAGAAGGCGAGGTCAGTACAGGTGCATCAAAGCTGGGACCGAGAGACTGAAAAACAGCTTCCATCTCAAGGCCATCAGACTGTTAAACAGCCACCACTAACATTGAGTGGCTGCTGCCAACACACTGTCATTGACACTGACCCAACTCCAGCCACTTTAATAATGGGAATTGATGGGAAATGATGTAAATATATCACTAGCCACTTTAAACAATGCTACCTTATATAATGTTACTTACCCTACATTATTCATCTCATATGCATACGTATATACTGTACTCTACATCATCGACTGCATCCTTATGTAATACATGTATCACTAGCCACTTTAACTATGCCACTTTGTTTACATTGTCTACATACTCATCTCATATGTATATACTGTACTCGATACCATCTACTGTATGCTGCTCTGTACCATCACTCATTCATATATCCTTATGTACATATTCTTTATCCCCTTACATTGTGTATAATAAATTATTATTATTATTATTATTAGTATTGTGTATATAAATAATCACTGGCGCTCCAGAGAAAGGGGGGTCTAGGAGCAGTGTTGTGAGTATTATTATTATTAAATAGTATATATAATTATTTTTTCTTCTCTCCATTAGAACCAACTCTCCGGTGCACTTCATGTGTTGTTTACATTTCCAAAATGGTCACAAAAAAAAATATTTTGTAATCTAACATCAACTGTTTGGCACACACAATACTCACAACACTGCTCCTAGACCCTCCTTTCTCTGGAGCGCCAGTGATTATATATATATATATATATATAGATATCTCCGGTGCACTTCATGTGTTGCTCCTAGACCTTCCTTTCTCTGGAGCGCCAGTGATCTCCACAACAAACTCAAATGTCTTCCACACATCTGCCTTTCCCTTTCCCACCTGAGCAACCAGTTAATCCGGTTTGAGTTTATTTTTCACGTCCTCCTCCGCGTTCATTTTGCTTCCACGTGTTACAGTGTTCATGGTTTTGCTATATCCAATGTATTGATGTGATTATGATAGGCTATAGGAGGAGGTCACATGCATATAGAGGTCAGGCCCTATTGGTCACATACATGCGATGGGAAAGAGGGATACCTAGTCAGTTGTCCAACTGAATGCATTCAACTGAAATGTGTCTCTGAATCAGAGAGGTGTTTGTCTTCCCCATTTAACCCAACCCCTCTGAATCAGAGAGGTGTGTCTTCCCCATTTAACCCAACCCCTCTGAATCAGAGAGGTGTGTCTTCCCCATTTTTGTCTTCCCCATTTAAACCCCTCTGAATCAAGTGTGTCTTCCCCCCTCTGAATCAGAGAGGTGTGTCTTCCCCATTTAACCCAACCCCTCTGAATCAGAGAGGTGTCTTCCCATTTAACCCAACCCTCTTTGTCTTCCCAACCCCTTTAACCCAACCCCTCTGAATCAGAGAGGGTGTTTGAATCTTCCCCATTTAACCCAACCCCTCTGAATCAGAGAGGGTGTGTCTTCCCCATTTAACCCAACCCCTCTGGATCAGAGAGGTGTCTTCCCCATTTAACCCAAACCCTCTGTCTTCCCCATTTAACCCAACCCCTCTGAATCAGAGAGGTGTGTCTTCCCCATTTAACCCAACCCTCTGAATAACCCATTTAACCCCCTCTGGATCAGAGAGGTGTGTCTTCCCCATTTAACCCAACCCCTCTGAATCAGAGAGGTGTGTCTTCCCCATTTAACCCCAACCCCTCTGAATCAGAGAGGTGTGTCTTCCCCATTTAACCCAACCCCTCTGAATCAGAGAGGTGTGTCTTCCCCATTTAACCCAACCCCTCTGAATCAGAGAGGTGTGTCTTCCCCATTTAACCCAACCCCTCTGAATCAGAGAGGTGTGTCTTCCCCATTTAACCCAACCCCTCTGAATCAGAGAGGTGTGTCTTCCCCATTTAACCCAACCCCTCTGAATCAGAGAGGTGTGTCTTCCCCATTTAACCCAACCCCTCTGAATCAGAGAGGTGTGTGTGGGGCTGCCTTAATCGACAACCACGTCTTCGGCGCCCGGGGAACAGTGGGTTAACTGCCTCGCTCAAGGGCAGAACGACATATTTTTACCTCGTTAGCTCGGATGCTTACATGTTTCATGTAAAGAGAGCATGGGTTGAGGGAATAGAGAATGTTTTTCCTAAACAAATGAGCGATTTCGGTAAAAAAATCATTTTTCAGTCAGAAACAAGAAAGTAACTAAATGGCTGAAATTATGTTGCAGCTTCAGGACGGACAATAAACACTCGCTGTGCTGTGGTGCCCATTTCATCAGGCTCTTTGTTGAGCCATTTTTGTGTCTTAATTATTTAATTAAACTGTGTGCTTAAAGCATCAGACAAGCTCAGTGCCTATGTAGTTGATTTGATTCAAAACACATGGGGTGTGTCTATACGGGGAAAATAAGTTTAAACATTTCGACAAATTGACTCTCGGGCCAACCAGATCATTTTTTTGTTGTCGTTGTTGTCGGGGACAGCCCTAGTACCCTCAAATATGAATCACTTAGGAGAGACAAATTTTCACCGGCCCTTTTGACGGCAGGTGGTTAGTGTGGTAACAGGGTTCGGCTGTCTGTTGAAGCAAACATAAACTAATGTTGACCAACAACCAAGCGTTTAAAAACAACCGAGCGGGAGAAAGGCTATCCAGACTTTTCTGAGTAGTGAATTTAAAATGTTTAAAAGAAGAAGAGGGACAAAGTAGCTGCCCGAAAAGAAGTCCGTAACTTGCTGTTTAGCACACTGGATGGGAGTTGAGTGACGCTCCTCCTCTCCGGACGGATGGCTCACCTTCTTTAGACGGAAGATCTTCTCCCTGCCAATCTTGTCCTCCGCCTGTTTCAGTCCCAGCAGCTCTTTGGCTGACAGAGCCGACTCATCCACCACTGGCCCATGGTCCTCCTCACCTAGACCCCGCCTCCAGTTATGGTTTCTACGATTCCTGCCCCCTGGAAGCACACAAATTATGTTAGCCATAGTCCTCCCCCCGCGGAGACAAAAAACTACGTTACCTAGAGCACTTCACACACTTTCATGACTCCCCCGCTGTGTTTGAGACTATTACATCCATAATGTATCATGGGTAAATTATGACTGACTGATCTACAAATAATATTGAGTCGTTAATTATGATGCGAGATGATGGGTCTCAACTCCCCTTTTGAAGTGGAACGCGCCCCTACTGAAGATAAGACAGGAGAACTTTGTTTGGGTTGGCTGAGCTGTGAGGTGTGTTGTCTGCGGTCTCTCTCCTGCCATAATGCTCCCTGTCCTATCTTCCTGACTACATTATCTACACGCCCGGCCACATCATCCACCCGCCCGGCCGCATCATCCACCCGCCCGGCCACATCATCCACCCGCCCGGCCACATCATCCACCCGCCCGGCCACATCATCCACCCGCCCGGCCACATCATCCACCCGCCCGGCCACATCATCCACCCGCCCGGCCACATCATCCACCCGCCCGGCTACATTACCCACCCACCCGGCTACATTATCTACCCACCCGGCTACATTATCTACACTCGTGGACACCCCACCCGCCAGGAGGTGTTGGTTTACCTGAGTGATGTGTGTTGTCAACATTGTCTCTCCTCTGCTCCCTGTCCTCTCCCTGAGAAGTTCTCCTCCAGCGTTGTGTCGGGCGCTCTCTCCAGTTCTCCTCCCGGTCCTCGGCCTGCTGGCTCTCTGGGTACCTGCAAATAGTGTTAGCATGGCAACTTAGCATGACATGTTTTCCCATGAGAAATGATAACTATTTATATAATAATATAATAATATAATAATAATAATAATATATATGCCATTTAGCAGACGCTTTTATCCAAAGCGACTTACAGTCATGTGTGCATACATTCTACGTATGGGTGGTCCCGGGGATCGAACCCACTACCCTGGCGTTACAAGCGCCATGCTCTACCAACTGAGCTACAGAAGGCTCTCTGGAAGCTACCTGGCTCTCTGGAAGTCCTCCCTCTGTGAGGGGCTGTGGCCCTCCTTGAATCCCCCTGCAGGGGAGCTGCTCTGGGGCTCCATCGCTCCCTTCTTGGAGCTGGCGTGGTGAAGCCCTCCGTGGCCTCCCCTCTTCCCCTGGCCACGCCTCTCCGGCTTGGGGCTGTATCCTCTCCCTGCATCCTGGTTCCTCCAGGTCTCAGCCTCGTCTGCTACCGGGCCCCTCTCCCGGCCTTCCTTCTTGGGGTAGCGTGGCCTGCCTCCTGACTCTTCCATGGTGTTTCTACTAGGCCTGTGATGTGACAACGAGAGGGAGATGTCATCCATTACTACCCCTGGGGAATGTAGTGGCCACTAGCTCTGGCCCAGGGTGTTAAAGAAGCCCCGGACAATACATACGTGGCTACGAGCTCGTAAAGACATCACATATAAGGACAGTTCATTAATTTGGCTTACTTCTATATCTGTTAGCTAACTAGCTACTTCCTTAAAACTTAAGTGAGTTAATTCGCTATCATGCCAAACTGCTAGTCAACTAGGTAGCTATGAAGACTCACTCAGGAATGGGAACGGAGACAGATAAATAGTTTTAGATGCAATGAGTACTTTACTGAAAAGTTGTGTCTCCCATTTCTCCAGGAAGTCCTCTCTCAACAACCCACTTCAATACCCAATGATATTTAGCGTGATAGTATAATATACCATAACCACTGACTGATCTACAAACAACCTTACATCAAAAAATAACCAGTCATTATTATTTGTAGATCAGTCAGTCACATTTTACCCATGATACATCACAGTTTTGATCCACCCGAACAAATACTTAGTCTGAATACATAACAATGGCGTTAATTAGCCATCTGCTAGCTAACTATGAAGGCCCAACTGTTTAGTAACAATTGGTAGTAAGTGTGGTTGACTATTTCATGTTATTGAACACATTAACTAAGCCATTGCGTTACATTTTTAAAACAACTTGACTGGCAGGTGTTTGTTTTTGTTTTCTTCCCGAGTGTTAGCTATCTAACTTTAGCATGTTAGCATGTTGTCACAAGGTTACTGGCTAACTACGCTAGCCACCATGACTTGACATTTAGCAACTTGTCGCTCAGCTTAAAGGACTATGTGCTGACAAGTGTTGGATCTATTCTGTACAACTGGCTAATTTGACTACAAAACCAGTAACTAACCTGGTCTGATTTCACAATCTGTGACCTTTCTGTTTTTGTCGAATGAAACCGCTAACACCAGTTACTGTGTTTAGCTCGCTAGCTACACTAGCCTGTTAGCTATCCCGCTACTCATGTTACCTGTCTTTTGGGGTTGCCCTGCTAGCTACTACACAAACATAAACGGTGACCATAATATTTAGAAATACCTTGAGTGTTTGTATGGGCAGCATACTCCTGTGTTTATTCGTTATGGTATCGCTAGTTGGCCACAAACACCTTCCGCACCAACACAATGTTCTACGCACAAGAGTTTCCAGGGGAAGAGCAAAACATGTTTCCTGATGACGTTGAAATACACGTTTCACGTATTTATCTTATTTATTTTTGGTTTGTTGAGTGGTTACTGCACTCTACTGGTGAAAAGAGTGAATGACATGGAAATGGATTTTTAATTCAGAGGTGACACTGCCAAGTCATTCAATAAAGGAGCCCTTTGGGATATGGAGAGAGTTGGTTACAAATTAAGATTTTCGTTACTTGTGGAATATCGAAGCTCTAAATAAAGATTAATCAAGCTGGATGTTAAACCATGTTATCCATTTAGGGCTGGTTTCCCAGACACAGATTAAGAAGGGGTGGTAGGTAGACTGGCGGTTAGGAGCGTTGGGCCAGGAACAGCAAAGTTGCTGGATCGAATCTCAGAGCTGACAAGGTAAAAATCTGTTGTTCTACCCCTGAGCAAGGCAATTAACCCTAATTTGTCCAGGGTTGCCGTCAAGAATTGCTGACCCTGGCCGCGACCCCAGTCTCCGAGGGTCTCAGGGGGAGTGCGATATGCCAAAATCACATTTCCATTTCACACCTCACACCTGTACAGGTTACCCACTTGTAAATGCGGTGAAACAGGACTATTATAAGCAGTCAATAATTTAAATGCGCAGTTAAGCACTTTAGACCTCATGTTAGCTCATTCAGCACAAACACAGTTCGTAGGTCAGTGTGATCACAGTTAACATGAGCTTCGTCCTAAACAATACCCTCTTTCCTATACAGTGCACTACTTTTGACCAGAACCCTATGGGACCTGGTCACAAGTAGTGCACTATATAGGGAATAGGGCCCTGGTCTAAAGTAGTGTACTATATAGGGAATAGGGCCCTGGTCTAAAGTAGTGCACTATATAGGGAATAGGGTCCTGGTGTAAAGTTGTGCACTATATAGGGAATAGGGTCCTGGTGTAAAGTTGTGCACTATATAGGGAATAGGGGTCTGGTCTAAAGTAGTGCACTATATAGGGAATAGGGCTCTGGTCTAAAGTAGTGCACTATATAGGGAATAGGGCCCTGGCCTAAAGTAGTGCACTATATAGGGTTAGGCAAGTCAGTTAAGAACAAATTCTTATTTGAAATGACAGCCTTCCCCAGCCAAACGCGGACGACGCCGGGCCAATTGTGCTCCTTCCTATGGGACTCCCAATCACGGCCGTGATACAGCGTGGATTCGAACCAGGGACTGTAGAGACACCTTTTGCACTGAGATGCAATGCCTTAGGCCACTGCGTCCTTGACCTGAGTCTAGCAAACACATGTCAAATACATGTAATATCCAGTGGTCGGTTTTCTGGTTGCTTGATGTGTATTTTTATTTATTTACTTTTCTGCTCTTTTGCACACCAATATCTCTACCTGTACATGCCCATCTGATCATTTATCACTCCAGTGTTAATCTGCAAAATTGTATTATTCGCCTACCTCCTCATGCCTTTTGCACACATTGTATATAGACTGCCCATTTTTTTCTACTGTGTTATTGACTTGCTAATTGTTTACTCCATGTGTAACTCTGTTGTCTGTTCACACTGCTATGCTTTATCTTGGCCAGGTCGCAGTTGCAAATGAGAACTTGTTCTCAACTAGCCTACCTGGTTAAATAAAGGTGAAATAAAAAATAAAATAAATAAAAATAAAATAAAAAATCTCAAAGTTAGGTTTTTAGTGAGTTCAGTTGACTATTTACCATTCTGTTGGACCTGGAAGACAAAACATTTCTGTTTTTAGTAGTAAATGAACAGTCTGGAGTCTATTGAACTGCCATTTTGCTCCAGTTTATAGTGAGGGAGAAAGCCAATAATCCAACTTAATCCAGTTTACTTTGGAACACGAGGGAATATTGATCAACTTCATTGAATTCGATGTTCACAAATAAATTATGTTGTCATGTTTCAACCGTTACCTGAAATGAAGTATATGTCCTTTTCAGCTCATTGTGTAGTGACGAATAACCCTCCATACCACCCTCCATACCACCCTCCGTACCACCCTCCATACCATCCTCCGTACCATCCTCCATACCATCCTCCATACCATCCTCCATACCATCCTCCATACCATCCTCCGTACCACCCTCACAACCACCCTCCATACCACCCTCCATACCACCCTCCGTTCCACCCTCCATACCACCCTCCGTACCACCCTCCATACCATCCTCCATACCATCCTCCGTACCACCCTCACAACCACCCTCCATACCACCCTCCGTACCACCCTCCATACCACCCTCCGTACCACCCTCCATACCACCCTCCATACCACCCTCCGTACCACCCTCCATACCACCCTCCATACCACCCTCCATACCACCCTCCGTACCACCCTCCATACCACCCTCCGTACCACCCTCCATACCACCCTCCGTACCACCCTCCATACCACCCTCACAACCACCCTCCATACCACCCTCACAACCACCCTCTGTACCACCCTCCATACCACCCTCCGTACCACCCTCACAACCACCCTCCGTACCACCCTCCGTACCACCCTCCGTACCACCCTCCATACCACCCTCCATACCACCCTCACAACCACCCTCCATACCACCCTCCGTACCATCCTCCATACCATCCTCCATACCACCCTCCATACCACCCTCCATACCACCCTCACAACCACCCTCCATACCACCCTCCATACCACCCTCCGTACCACCCTCCATACCACCCTCCATACCACCCTCCATACCACCCTCCGTTCCACCCTCCATTCCATCCTCCGTACCACCCTCCGTACCACCCTCCGTACCACCCTCCATACCACCCTCCGTACCACCCTCCGTACCACCCTCCATACCACCCTCCATACCACCCTCCATACCACCCTCCATTCCACCCTCCGTTCCATCCTCCGTACCACCCTCCGTACCACCCTCCGTACCACCCTCCGTACCACCCTCCATACCACCCTCCATACCACCCTCCATACCACCCTCCATACCACCCTCCGTACCACCCTCCATACCACCCTCCGTACCACCCTCCATACCACCCTCCATACCACCCTCCATACCACCCTCCATACCACCCTCCGTATCATCCTCCGTACCACCCTCCATACCACCCTCCGTTCCACCCTCCATACCACCCTCCATACCACCCTCCGTACCACCCTCCATACCACCCTCCATACCACCCTCCATACCACCCTCCGTACCACCCTCCATACCACCCTCCGTACCACCCTCCATACCACCCTCCGTACCACCCTCCATACCACCCTCACAACCACCCTCCATACCACCCTCCATACCACCCTCACAACCACCCTCTGTACCACCCTCCATACCACCCTCCGTACCACCCTCACAACCACCCTCCGTACCACCCTCCGTACCACCCTCCGTACCACCCTCCATACCACCCTCCATACCACCCTCACAACCACCCTCCATACCACCCTCACAACCACCCTCCATACCACCCTCCGTACCACCCTCCATACCACCCTCCATACCACCCTCCATACCACCCTCCGTACCACCCTCCGTACCACCCTCCATACCACCCTCCGTACCACCCTCCATACCACCCTCCATACCACCCTCCATACCACCCTCCATACCACCCTCCATACCACCCTCCATACCACCCTCCGTTCCACCCTCCGTACCACCCTCCGTTCCACCCTCCATACCACCCTCCGTTCCACCCTCCGTACCACCCTCCGTACCATCCTCCGTACCACCCTCCGTACCATCCTCCGTACCACCCTCCATACCACCCTCCGTTCCACCCTCCATACCACCCTCCGTACCATCCTCCGTTCCACCCTCCATACCACCCTCCGTACCACCCTCCATACCACCCTCCATACCATCCTCCATACCATCCTCCGTTCCACCCTCCATACCACCCTCCATACCACCCTCCATACCACCCTCCATACCATCCTCCGTACCACCCTCCATACCACCCTCCGTACCACCCTCCATACCACCCTCCATTCCACCCTCCATACCACCCTCCATACCACCCTCCATACCACTCTCCATACCACCCTCCATACCACTCTCCGTACCACCCTCCATACCACCCTCCATACCACCCTCCATACCACCCTCCATACCACCCTCCGTACCACCCTCCATACCACCCTCCATTCCACCCTCCATACCACCCTCCATACCACCCTCCGTTCCACCCTCCGTTCCACCCTCCATACCACCCTCCATACCACTCTCCATACCACCCTCCATACCACCCTCCATACCACCCTCCATACCACTCTCCATACCACCCTCCATACCACTCTCCGTACCACCCTCCATACCACCCTCCATACCACCCTCCATACCACTCTCCATACCACCCTCCGTACCACCCTCCATACCACCCTCCATACCACCCTCCATACCACCCTCCATACCACCCTCCGTTTCACCCTCCATACCACCCTCCATACCACCCTCCATACCACCCTCCATACCACCCTCCATACCACCCTCCGTTTCACCCTCCATACCACCCTCCGTACCACCCTCCGTTCCACCCTCCATACCACCCTCCATACCACCCTCCATACCACCCTCCATACCACCCTCCATACCACCCTCCATACCACCCTCCATACCACCCTCCATACCACCCTCCATACCACCCTCCATACCACCCTCCATACCACCCTCCATACCACCCTCCGTTTCACCCTCCATACCACCCTCCGTACCACCCTCCATACCACCCTCCATACCACCCTCCATACCACCCTCCATACCACTCTCCATACCACCCTCCATACCACCCTCCGTTCCACCCTCCATACCACTCTCCATACCACTCTCCATACCACCCTCCATACCACCCTCCATACCACCCTCCATACCACTCTCCATACCACCCTCCGTTCCACCCTCCATACCACCCTCCGTTCCACCCTCCATACCACTCTCCATACCACCCTCCATACCACTCTCCATACCACCCTCCATACCACCCTCCATACCACCCTCCATATTTACATTTAAGTCATTTAGCAGACGCTCTTATCCAGAGCGACTTACAAATTGGTGCATTCACCTTATGACATCCAGTGGAACAGCCACTTTACAATAGTACCACCCTCCATTCCACCTCCATTCCACCCTCCATACCACCCTCCGTTCCACCCTCCATACCACCCTCCATACCACCCTCCATACCACCCTCCATACCACCCTCCGTTCCACCCTCCATACCACCCTCCATTCCACCCTCCATACCACCCTCCATACCACCCTCCATACCACCCTCCATACCACCCTCCATTCCACCCTCCATACCACCCTCCATACCACCCTCCATACCACCCTCCATTCCACCCTCCATACCACCCGTCGTACCACCCTCCATTCCACCCTCCATTCCACCCTCCATACCACCCTCCGTACCACCCTCCATACCACCCTCCATACCACCCTCCATACCACCCTCCATACCACCCTCCGTTTCACCCTCCATACCACCCTCCGTACCACCCTCCGTTCCACCCTCCATACCACCCTCCATACCACCCTCCATACCACTCTCCATACCACCCTCCATACCACCCTCCGTTCCACCCTCCATACCACCCTCCATACCACCCTCCATACCACCCTCCATACCACCCTCCATACCACCCTCCATACCACTCTCCATACCACCCTCCGTTCCACCCTCCATACCACCCTCCGTTCCACCCTCCATACCACCCTCCATACCACCCTCCATACCACCCTCCATACCACCCTCCGTATTTACATTTAAGTTATTTAGCAGACGCTCTTATCCAGAGCGACTTACAAATTGGTGCATTCACCTTATGACATCCAGTGGAACAGCCACTTTACAATAGTACCACCCTCCATTCCACCCTCCATACCACCCTCCATACCACCCTCCGTTCCACCCTCCATACCACCCTCCATTCCACCCTCCATACCACCAGTCGTACCACCCTCCATACCACCCTCCGTTCCACCCTCCATACCACTCTCCATACCACCCTCCATACCACCCTCCATTCCACCCTCCATACCACCCTCCATACCACCCTCCATACCACCCTCCGTTCCACCCTCCATACCACCCTCCATACCACCCTCCATACCACCCTCCATACCACCCTCCATACCACCCTCCATTCCACCCTCCATACCACCCTCCATACCACCCTCCGTTCCACCCTCCATACCACCCTCCATACCACCCTCCATACCACCCTCCATTCCACCCTCCATACCACCCTCCATACCACCCTCCATACCACCCTCCGTTCCACCCTCCATACCACTCTCCATACCACCCTCCATACCACCCTCCATACCACCCTCCATACCACCCTCCATTCCACCCTCCATACCACCCTCCATACCACCCTCCATACCACCCTCCATTCCACCCTCCATACCACCCGCCGTACCACCCTCCATTCCACCCTCCATTCCACCCTCCATACCACCCTCCATACCACCCTCCATACCACCCTCCATACCAACCGCCATACCACCCTCCATACCACCCGCCATACCACCCTCCATACCACCCTCCGTACCACCCTCCATACCACTCTCCATACCACCCTCCATACCACCCGCCATCAGTAGGCTATGCTTCTAGGATAGGTCAATGGAACTAGCCAAGGGCCATGGAGCTACTGCTGAGTGCCCCGTCAGTAGAATTGGCTTCTAGGATAGGTCAATGGAACTAGCCAAGGGCCATGGAGCTACTGCTGAGCGCCCCGTCAGTAGACTAGGCTTCTATGATGTGTCAATGGAACTAGCCAAGGGCCATGGAGCTACTGCTGAGTGCCCCGTCAGTAGACTAGGCTTCTAGGATAGGTCAATGGGTGCGGAGGAGTACTTTTGTTGGGAAGAACTCATTATGATTGGCTGGGCCTAGCTCCACAGTGGGTGGGCCTGGCTAACAAGTCGGTGGACCTAGGCCCTCCCAAGCCCACCGATGGCTGCACCCCTGCCCAGTTATGTGAAATCCATAAATTAGGGCCGAATGAATTGATTTCAATTTACTTATTTTCTTTTGTGAACTGTAACTCAGTCAAATCTTTGAAATTGTTGCATGATGCGTTTATATTTTTGGTCAGAATACTTGAAATACATATTTTATACCCTGCACTTGGAAATTGTTGGATGTTGGTCGATCGTATGATCGATGGATCGTTAGATCGCTTGATGTGTGTTCAGTACCCTCTGGCCTGTCTTCCTTCAGGTGGACGTATCCATGACGATCCAGGTTGGCAGTGAACCTGGACGTTCTGTGGGACTCCGGAGTACGTGGCTCTAGAGATCATTCTGAACAGGGGACACAACTTTAGTGTGGACATCTAGTCCTTAGGCATCCTGGTCCAGGGGATAAGGTTAGAGGTTATGGTCAGTGCTGGGAGATGTGTTTGGTTAGGGGTTAGGGTCAGTGCTGGGAGATGTGTTTTGGTTAGAGGACAGGGGATAAGGTTAGGGGTTAGGGTCAGTGCTGGGAGATGTGTTTAGTTAGAGGACAGGGGATAAGGTTAGGGGTTAGGGTCAGTGCTGGGAGATGTGTTTAGTTAGAGGACAGGGGATAAGGTTAGGGGTTAGGGTCAGTGCTGGGAGATGTGTTTAGTTAGAGGACAGGGGATAAGGTTAGGGGTTAGGGTCAGTGCTGGGAGATGTGTTTTGGTTAGAGGACAGGGGATAAGGTTAGGGGTTAGGGTCAGTGCTGGGATATGTGTTTGGGTTAGGGGTTAAGGTCAGTGCTGGGATATGTGTTTTGGTTAGAGGACAGGGGATACGGTTAGGGGTTAGAGTCAATGCTGGGAGATGTGTTTGGGTTAGGGGTTAAGGTCAGTGCTGGGATATGTGTTTTGGTTAGAGGACAGGGGATAAGGTTAGGGGTTAGGGTCAGTGCTGGGAGATGTGTTTGGGTCAGGGGTTAAGGTTAGGGGTTAGGGTCAGTGTTGAGAGATGTGGGATGTGTTCTCTGCGTTTGCCTTAAAAGGATAGTGCGAGATTTTGGCAATAAAGCGTTAGCGCAATGAATGGAAGTCTACAGGAACTGCTAGCATGCTAGTTGTTACAGTGGTGTAAAAAGTACCCAGTTGTCCTACTAGAGTAAAAGTAAAGATACCTTAATAGAAAATGACTCAAGTAAAAGTGAAAGTCACCCAGTAAAATACTACTTGAGTAAAAGTCTAAACGTATTTGGTTTGAAATATACTTACTTAAGTATTAAAAATAAAAGTTTAAATTATGTCAAATTCCTTATATTATTTACAGATAGCCAGGGGCACACTCCAACACTCAGACATAATTTACAAATTAATTAAGCATGTGTGCTTAGTGAGTCCTCCAGATCAGAGGCAGTAGGGATGACCATTTTCCTGTCCTGCTAAGCATTCAAAATGTAACAAGTACTTTTGGGTGTCAGTGACAATGTATGGAATAAAACGTACATTATTTTCTTTAAGAATGTAGTGAAGTTTAAAGTAAAAGTAGTCAAAAATATAAATTGTAAATGAAAAGTACAGATACCCCAAAAAACAACTTAAGTAGTACTTTAAAGTATTTTTACTTCAGTACTTTTAACCACAGATGTGTTACTGTAATTTTCACCACAGATGTTTTACTGTAATTTTCACCACAGATGTTTTACTGTAATTTTCAACACAGATGTTTTACTGTAATTTTCACCACAGATGTGTTACTGTAATTTTCACCACAGATGTTTTACTGTAATTTTCACCACAGATGTTTTACTGTAGACTTCCAGTCATTGCGCTAATGATAGTTAGCAGCTTCTTTTAATCTGTTCAAAGAGACAAAATAATGTCATCCATGAGTTCATCTATCCCTTTAATGCTTCTGTAATGCTTCAGTAATGCTTCAGTAATGCTTCAGTAATGCCTCAGTAATGCCTCAGTAATGTTTCTGTCATGCTTCAGTAATGCTTCAGTAATGCTTCAGTAATGCTTCAGTAATGTTTCAGTAATGTTTCTGTCATGCTTCAGTAATGCTTCAGTAATGCTTCAGTAATGTTTCAGTAATGTTTCTGTCATGCTTCAGTAATGCTTCAGTAATGCTTCAGTAATGCTTCAGTAATGCCTCAGTAATGCTTCAGTAATGCTTCAGTAATGTTTCAGTAATGTTTCTGTCATGCTTCAGTAATGCTTCAGTAATGCTTCAGTAATGCTTCAGTAATATTTCAGTAATGCTTCAGTAATGCTTCAGTAATGTTTCAGTAAAGGTCACGCTGTTTTATAGCTTCAGGTCAGCTGCATTTGTAATGAAGGTGGCTTGGTTAATGGAGGATAAAGTTCCCCAGTCCTTCGTTTCAACGACCCTATGATGACTCACACCTTCCTCCCTGAAGGTCGTCGAGAAGACGGGCTTCCCCAAGAAGCTCACCAGGAAACCAGAGGACTTCATACTGTGCAGGTAGGTACAACCAGAGAGCGACCGGTCAACCCGACAAAATGGAATCGCAGATATCACAGATACATGACATTGGTGAAATGGAATTATTCTTGTACGCATAGCCGGTCTATTCAATATACGATCTCTTTCCCTGGGTGGTTGAACATCTTCAACCGGGTGGGACCGAACGGAAAGACCTTTACATCTGCTCTGAGACTGGTCCAAATGGTACTCTATTCCAAATGAATACAGACATTACAAATGTCATGTTATGTCTATATAGAGTGTTGTAATGATGTGCCCATAGTTACAGTACAAAAGGAGGGGGACAGTCTCTTGGCTGCATCTCTGATCAGTCTTCTCCTTGTATGAGCTGAAAGTTTAGAGGGACGGCCAGGTCTTGGTAGTTTTGCAGTGGTCTGATACTCCTCCCATTTCAATATTATCGCTTGCACAGTGCTCCTTGGGATGTTTAAAGCTTGGGAAGTATTTTTGTATCCAAATCCGGCTTTAAACTTCTTCACAGCAGTATCTCGGACCTGCCTGGTGTGTTCCTTGTTCTTCATGATGCTCTCTGCACTTTTAACGGACCTCTGAGACTATCACAGTGCAGGTGCATTTATACGGAGACTTGATTACACACAGGTGGATTGTATTTATCATCATTAGTCATTTAGGTCAACATTGGATCATTCAGAGATCCTCACTGAACTTCTGGAGAGAGTTTGCTGCACTGAAAGTAAAGGGGCTGAATAATTTTGCAGTTTTTGATTTGTTAAAAAAGTTTGAAATATCCAATAAATGTCGTTCCACTTCATGTTTGTGTCCCACTTGTTGTTGATTCTTCACCAAAAAATACAGTTTCATATCTTTATGTTTGAAGCCTGAAATGTGGCAAAAGGTCACAAAGTTCAAGGGGGCCGAATACTTTCGCAAAGCACTGTCTGTATATGTGTCTCTAATATGGTCATATATTTGGTTGGAGGTTAGGAAGTGTGGCTGAGGGTAATATATGTGTCTCTAATATGGTCATACACTGTCTGGCAGAACGTTAAACTGCTGTTGTCAATCATTGTTTCTCCCTTTGTGACCTGAACACCGAGATTTAACATTATTCTGCTCATGGTCCCAAATCAATGTCAAGAAATTCTGGTGAACCAATTTGGAAAGTAATGTAGTCTAGTGGTTTTTCATATTGAATAACAGGTGATGTGAACTGTGGTATATTACGACTATCAGTCTGTGTTGATAGACTGTGAACTGTGGTATATTACGACTATCAGTCTGTGTTGATAGACTGTGAACTGTGGTATATTACGACTATCAGTCTGTGTTGATAGACTGTGAACTGTGGTATATTACGACTATCAGTCTGTGTTGATAGAGTGTGAACTGTGGTATATTACGACTATCAGTCTGTGTTGATAGACTGTGAACTGTGTGTTATAGACTGAACGACTATCAGTCTGTGTTGATAGACTGTGAACTGTGGTATATTACGACTATCAGTCTGTGTTGATAGACTGTGAACTGTGGTATATTACGACTATCAGTCTGTGTTGATAGACTGTGAACTGTGGTATATTACGACTATCAGTCTGCGTTGATAGACTGTGAACTGTGGTATATTACGACTATCAGTCTGTGTTGATAGACTGTGAACTGTGGTATATTACGACTATCAGTCTGCGTTGATAGACTGTGAACTGTGGTATATTACGACTATCAGTCTGTGTTGATAGACTGTGAACTGTGGTATATTACGACTATCAGTCTGTGTTGATAGACTGTGAACTGTGGTATATTACGACTATCAGTCTGCGTTGATAGACTGTGAACTGTGGTATATTACGACTATCAGTCTGTGTTGATAGACTGTGAACTGTGGTATATTACGACTATCAGTCTGTGTTGATAGACTGTGAACTGTGGTATATTATGACTATCAGTCTGTGTTGATAGACTGTGAACTGTGGTATATTACGACTATCAGTCTGTGTTGATAGACTGTGAACTGTGGTATATTACGACTATCAGTCTGTGTTGATAGACTGTGAACTGTGGTATATTACGACTATCAGTCTGTGTTGATAGACTGTGAACTGTGGTATATTACGACTATCAGTCTGTGTTGATAGACTGTGAACTGTGGTATATTACGACTATCAGTCTGAGTTGATAGACTGTGAACTGTGGTATATTACGACTATCAGTCTGCGTTGATAGACTGTGAACTGTGGTATATTACGACTATCAGTCTGTGTTGATAGACTGTGAACTGTGGTATATTACGACTATCAGTCTGTGTTGATAGACTGTGAACTGTGGTATATTACGACTATCAGTCTGTGTTGATAGACTGTGAACTGTGGTATATTACGACTATCAGTCTGTGTTGATAGACTGTGAACTGTGGTTGATATATTACGACTATCAGTCTGTGTTGATAGACTGTGAACTGTGGTATACTACGACTATCAGTCTGTGTTGATAGACTGTGAACTGTGGTATATTTATCAGTCTGCGTTGATAGACTATCAGTCTGCGTTGATAGACTGTGAACTGTGGTATATTACGACTATCAGTCTGCGTTGATAGACTGTGAACTGTGGTATATTACGACTATCAGTCTGCGTTGATAGACTGTGAACTGTGGTATATTACGACTATCAGTCTGCGTTGATAGACTGTGAACTGTGGTATATTACGACTATCAGTCTGCGTTGATAGACTGTGAACTGTGGTATATTACGACTATCAGTCTGTGTTGATAGACTGTGAACTGTGGTATATTACGACTATCAGTCTGCGTTGATAGAGTGTGAACTGTGGTAAATTACGACTATCAGTCTGCGTTGATAGACTGTGAACTGTGGTATATTATGACTATCAGTCTGTGTTGATAGAGTGTGAACTGTGGTATATTACGACTATCAGTCTGTGTTGATAGACTGTGAACTGTGGTATATTACGACTATCAGTCTGTGTTGATAGACTGTGAACTGTGGTATATTACGACTATCAGTCTGCGTTGATAGACTGTGAACTGTGGTATATTACGACTATCAGTCTGCGTTGATAGACTGTGAACTGTGGTATATTACGACTATCAGTCTGTGTTGATAGACTGTGAACTGTGGTATATTACGACTATCAGTCTGTGTTGATAGACTGTGAACTGTCAGGTATAGACTGAACGACTATCAGTCTGTGTTGATAGACTGTGAACTGTGGTATATTACGACTATCAGTCTGCGTTGATAGACTGTGAACTGTGGTATATTACGACTATCAGTCTGCGTTGATAGACTGTGAACTGTGGTATATTACGACTATCAGTCTGCGTTGATAGACTGTGAACTGTGGTATATTACGACTATCAGTCTGCGTTGATAGACTGTGAACTGTGGTATATTACGACTATCAGTCTGCGTTGATAGACTGTGAACTGTGGTATATTACGACTATCAGTCTGCGTTGATAGACTGTGAACTGTGGTATATTACGACTATCAGTCTGCGTTGATAGACTGTGAACTGTGGTATATTACGACTATCAGTCTGTGTTGATAGACTGTGAACTGTGGTATATTACGACTATCAGTCTGTGTTGATAGACTGTGAACTGTGGTATATTACGACTATCAGTCTGCGTTGATAGACTTCTTTTCTTTCAACATGTCACTGAGTTGAGAATGGTAATATCATGCCGTCTCTTTCAGACATTGTCCGGTTAGATGCCCCAGATATTGTGTGGCCTACCACTTTGCGGCTGAGCCTCGTTTGAGAAACAGACGCCTCACAAGTCCTCAAATGGCAGCTTCATTAAATAGTACCTTCAAAACACCAGTCTCAACGTCAACAGTGAAGAGGCGACTCCGAGATGCTGGCCTTCTAGGCAGAGTTCCTCTGTCCAGTGTCTGTGTTCTTTTGCCCATCTTAATCTTTTATTTTTATTGGCCAGTCTGAGATATGGCTTTTTCTTTGCAACTCTGCCTAGAAGGCCAGCATCCCGGAGTCGCCTCTTCAACGTTGACATTGAAACTTGTGTTTTGCGGGTCCCTTTTTCAGGACCCTGTCTTTCAGAGATAATTTGTAAAAAACTTTACAGATCTTTCATTGTAAAGGGTTTAAACACTGTTTCCCATGCTTGTTCAATGAACCATAAACAATTAATGAACATGCACCTGTGGAACGGTCGTTAAGACACTAACAGCTTACAGATGGTAGGCAATTGAGGTCAGTTATAAAAACTTAGGACACTATTGAGGCCTTTCTACTGACTCTGAAAAACACCAAAAGAAAGATGCCCAGGGTCCCTGCTCATCTGCGTGAATGTGCCTTAGGCATGCTGCAAGGAGGCATGAGGACTGCAGATGTGGCCAGGGCAATAAATTGCAATGTCCGTTCTGTGAGATGCCTAAGACAGCGCTACAGGGAGACAGGACGGACAGCTGATCATCCTCGCAGTGGCAGACCACGTGTAACAACACCTGCACAGGATCGGTACATCTGAACATCACACCTGCGGGACACCGAGTTATACCAGGAACACACAATCCCTCCATCAGTGCTCAGACTGTCCGCAATAGGCTGAGAGAGGCTGGACTGAGGGCTTGTAGGCCTGTTGTAAGGCATCACCGGCTACAACGTCGCCTATGGGCAAAAACCCACCATCGCTGGACAAGACAGGACTGGCAAAAAGTGCTCTTCACTGACGAGTCACGGTTTTGTCTCACCAGGCGTGATGGTCGGATTCGCGTTTATTGTCAAAGGACTGATCGTTACACCGAGGCCTGTACTCTGGAGCGAGATCGATTTGGAGGTGGAGGGTCTGTCATGGTCTGGGGCAGTGTATCACAGCATCATCGGACTGAGCTTGTTGTCATTGCAGGCAATCTCAACGCTGTGCGTTACAGGGAAGACGGCCAGTTGAGAACACCTTTATTTAACCAGGTAGGCCAGTTGAGAACACCTTTATTTAACCAGGTAGGCCAGTTGAGAACACCTTTATTTAACCAGGTAGGCCAGTTGAGAACACCTTTATTTAACCAGGTAGGCCAGTTGAGAACACCTTTATTTAACCAGGTAGGCCAGTTGAGAACACCTTTATTTGACCAGGTAGGCCAGTTGAGAACACCTTTATTTAACCAGGTAGGCCAGTTGAGAACAAGTTCTAATTTATAACTGCGACCTGGCCAAGATAAAGCAAAGCAGTGTGACAAAAACAACAACACAGAGTTACACATAAACAAACGTACAGTCAATAACACAACCCTTCCTGCAGGCTCATCCTGACATGACCCTCCAGCATGACAATGCCACCAGCCATACTGCTCGTTCTGTGCGTGACTTCCTGCAAGCCAGGAATGCCAGTGTTCTGCCATGGCCAGCAAAGAGTCCGGATCTCAATCCCATTGAGCATGTCAGGGACCTGTTGGATCGGAGGGTGAGGGCCAGGGCCATTACCCAGAGAAATGTCCGGGAACTTGCAGGTGCCTTGTTGGAAGAGTGGGGTAACATCTCACAGCAAGAACTGGCAAATCTGGTGCAGTCCATGAGGAGGAGATGCACTGCAGTACTTAATGCAGCTGGTGGCCACACCAGATACTGACTGTTACTTTTGATTTTGATCCCCCCTTTGTTCAGGGACACATTATTCCATTTATGTTAGTCACATGTCTTAGGATCTTGTTCAGTTTATTTCTCAGTTGTTGAATCTTATGTCCATAGAAATATTTACACCTGTTGAGCTTGCTGAAAATAAACGCAGTTGACAGAGAGAGGATGTTTCCTTTTTTCTGAGTTCACTTAATGAAGCTGCCAGTTGAGGATTTGTGAGGTGTCTGTTTCTCAGACTAGATACTCTAATGTACTTGTCCTCTTGCTCAGTTGTGCACCGGGGCCCCCCACTCCTCTTTTTATTCTGGTTAGAGCCAGTTTGCACTGTTCTGTGAAGGGAGTAGTACACTGCGTTGTATGAGATCTCCAGTTTCTTGGCAATTTCTCGCATGGAATAGCCTTCATTTCTCAGAACAAGAATAGACTGATGAGTTTCAGAAGAAAGGTCTTTGTTTCTGGTCATTTTGAGCCTGTAATCGAACCCACAAATGCTGATGCTCCAGATACTCAACTAGTCTAAAGAAGGCCAGTTTTATTCCTTCTTTAACCAGAACAACAGTTTTCAGCTAACATAATTGCAAAAGGGTTGTTCAATTAGCCTTTTAAAATGATCAACTTGGATTAGCTAACACAACATTCCATTGGAACACAGGACTGATGGTTGCTGATAATGGGCCTCTGTACTCCTATGTAGATATTCCATTAAAAATAAGCCATTATCCAGCTCAAATAGTAATTTACAACATTAACAATGTCTACACTGTATTTCTGTTCAATTTGATGTTATTTTAATGGACAAACAAATGTGCTTTTCTTTAAAAAAAAAAACAAGGACATTTCTCAGTGACCAAAGCTTTTGAACGATAGTGTACCTGTACCATATGACTTGTAAGGAAGCAATCCGTTCAGATACACGCATCACTACAATGTGGAACTGCATTGGCACTAAGGCGAAGAACCAAATATTGGAGAATGTCAAACAAGCAGTACAGAATAGTTGGCATATAAACAAAAACAATATATTGTTTACAATATAAGTACTGTTTACTGAACACCTCCAAATATTGAATAATCTGCAAAACATTATTGGAATTGTTTATTTTATTTGCAACCATAATTATTATCAAAAGAATATAGTCTAAATTCACTCATTGAAAACTTTATTTTGTACTACTTATAAAAAATACCCATGTTTTACAAAAGTAAATCTATGCTTACTAGTTGGAGAGAGTCCTTCTCAGAACAGTCATCAGCTTTATTCAGTCTTTTCAGTTGTTCTGTGATTCTATAGTTCCATCGAATGTTCTAGATTGTTCAAACAGTGATTCTGAATTCCATTTCAGCTGATCAGGAGCTGAATTTGTAATCCATTCAAAGAAAGCATGTGGTCCCTTCTCCAAGAGACAGCATTAGAATATCATTGACATAGTGCCTTTATGTACAAAAACAATGTACAAATCTATATGAAACAATCTAACGTTAGCCTCTACATCTCACTATATCTGTTGGAAATAAATATTTGGTTGCCTGACTTCATAATGTAGGAAATAGTTGAATGCATGGTAAAGGTATGTCAGGTGTTCTTTGACTCGATCTCGCTACCAGAGAGACAAGCACCTATGCTGGTGTTTGGAAAGGCCTCACTGGAGTAACCCAAGTGGTACCCTATTCCCTATGTAGTGCACTACTTTGGCCAGGGCCTTATTCCCTATATAGTGCACTACTTTAGACCAGAACCCTATTCCCTATGTAGTGCACTACTTTAGGCCAGGGCCCTATTCCCTATATAGTACACTACTATAGACCAGAGCCCTATTCCCTATATAGTGCACTACTATAGACCAGGGCTCGAGCTCTGCTCAAAAGTAATGCAGTATATATGAAATAGGGGGCTATTTTCAGTGGCTCTCAGTGACTTGTGATGTAAATACCAGCATATGCCTATAATAGACAATACCAACGTCTAGTCAGATGGATAGCTACCAAGCCTTCAGTGGTTGTCTGTGATGAGACAGAGGTACAGTGGGAGGAGCCTCTTACATATCCTGCCTTGTGATGTAAAAACACTATGCTTGGTCACCATAGACTATGGTTGTGTCACAAATGTCATCATATTCCCTTTATAGTGCACTACATTTGGCTAGGGCCCATAGGGCTGTGGTCCAAAGTAGTGCACTACATTTGGCTAGGGACCATAAGGTTGAGGTCAAAAGTAGTGCACTACATTTGGCTAGGGCCCATAAGGCTGTGGTACAAAGTAGTGCACTACATTTGGCTAGGGCCCATAAGGCTGTGGTACAAAGTAGTGCACTACATTTGGCTAGGGCCCATAGGACTGTGGTCCAAAGTAGTGCACTACATTAGGGAATAGGGCACCATCTGGGACGCAGCTTGTATATAATGTTTGTCAGGCTAGGAGGTGAAGGTGATCCCATGATGTAGTAATCCTCCTCTCAGAGCCATCCTCCCCTCCTCTCAGATCGAGACAGGTCCTCCTCTCAGAGCCATCCTCCCCTCCTCTTAGATCGAGACAGGTCCTCCTCTCAGATCATGGCAGGTCCTCCTCTTAGATCGAGACAGGTCCTCCTCTCAGATCATGGCAGGTCCTCCTCTCAGATCGAGACAGGTTCTCCTCTCAGATCATGGCAGGTCCTCCTCTCAGATCGAGACAGGTCCTCCTCTCAGATCATGGCAGGTCCTCCTCTCAGATCGTGACAGGTATTTCTCTCAGATCGAGACAGGTCCTCCTCTCAGATCGTGGCAGGTCCTCCTCTCAGATCGTGGCAGGTCCTCCTCTCATATTGTGACAGGTATTTCTCTCAGATCGAGACAGGTCCTCCTCTCAGATCGTGGCAGGTACTCCTCTCAGATCGTGACAGGTATTTCTCTCAGATCGAGACAGGTCCTCCTCTCAGATCGAGACAGGTCCTCCTCTCAGATCGTGGCAGGTCCTCCTCTCAGATCGTGGCAGGTCCTCCTCTCATATCGAGACAGGTCCTCCTCTCAGATCGTGGCAGGTCCTCCTCTCAGATCGTGGCAGGTCCTCCTCTCAGATCGTGGCAGGTCCTCCTCTCATATCGAGACAGGTTCTCCTCTCAGATCGAGACAGGTCCTCCTCTCAGATCATGGCAGGTCCTCCTCTCAGATCGTGACAGGTATTTCTCTCAGATCGAGACAGGTCCTCCTCTCAGATCGTGGCAGGTCCTCCTCTCAGATCGTGGCAGGTCCTCCTCTCATATCGAGACAGGTTCTCCTCTCAGATCGAGACAGGTCCTCCTCTCAGATCGTGGCAGGTACTCCTCTCAGATCGTGACAGGTCCTCCTCTCAGATCGTGACAGGTCCTCCTCTCAGATCGTGGGTGCTGTTACACTTGGCGGATGCAGAAGTAGCAGCACAAATTCAACTACAACACTTAAATACAAGATATTCACAGAAGAAAAAACTAGGCTATAGCCTTTGAAGCAAATTGCTCAAATTGCTTGTTTTTCTGTTCATGATGTTGACCATTCCTTTCCAAGCCCTGAATGTATGAAATATAGCTTACTTTCTTTTTTCAACATTAAAAGAAAGTCTATCAATATGTATATTTTATGGATCAACAATCTCAAATAAACAGATGTATGTTATGCACTCTACATCACAATATCTAGCTTTGGAATAAAATCTCTCTCTATAGCAGCCAAGGCAATATGTATGTATGTATATATGATGTTCATATACAATAAGTAACAAGAAAATAGTTAAGGACACTGTAACATATAGCCATGTCGTACAGAGAGGAGAGGAGGAAGAGGAGGAAGAGGAAGAGGAGGAGGAGAGGAGGAGGAGGAGGATGAGAGGGGGACGTGAAGGTGGGAGGAGGAGGAGAGGGGGACGTGAAGTTGGGAGGAGGAGGAAGAGGGGGACGCGAAGGTGGGAGGAGGAGGAGGAGGAGGAGGAGGAGGATGAGGGGGACGTGAAGGTGGGAAGAGGAGGAGGAGGAGGAGAGGGGGACGTGAAGGTGGGAGGAGAAGGAAGAGGGGGACGTGAAGGTGGGAGGAGGAGGAGGAGAGGGGACGTGAAGGTGGCAGGAGGAGGAAGAGGGGGACGCGAAGGTGGGAGGAGGAGGAGGAGGAGGAGGAGGAGGAGGAGGAGGATGAGAGGGGGACGTGAAGGTGGGAAGAGGAGGAGGAGGAGGAGAGGGGGACGTGAAGGTGGGAGGAGGAGGAAGAGGGGGACGCGAAGGTGGGAGGAGGAGGAGGAGGTTCTTAGGTAATGGTATAAAACTATTCAGAACTGGGGTGGAAGGAGTTAGGATATAGCATGTGTCTGACCTCCTCAGTAAGAGGAAACGTTTCTGCTCAACCCAGTAGAGGAAGTAGTCTACTGAAGTCCTCTGTTAGTCCCACTGAGGCAGTAGTCTACTGAAGTCCTCTGTTAGTCCCACTGAGGCAGTAGTCTACTGAGGTCCTCTGTTAGTCCCACTGAGGCAGTAGTCTACTGAGGTCCTCTGTTAGTCCCACTGAGGCAGTAGTCTACTGAGGTCCTCTGTTAGTCCCACTGAGGCAGTAGTCTACTGAAGTCCTCTGTTAGTCCCACTGAGGCAGTAGTCTACTGAAGTCCTCTGTTAGTCCCACTAAGGCAGTTGTCTACTGAAGTCCTCTGTTAGTCCCACTGAGGCAGTAGTCTACTGAAGTCCTCTGTTAGTCCCACTGAGGCAGTAGTCTACTGAAGTCATCTGTTAGTCCCACTGAGGCAGTAGTCTACTGAAGTCCTCTGTTAGTCCCACTGAGGCAGTAGTCTACTGAAGTCCTCTGTTAGTCCCACTGAGGCAGTAGTCTACTGAAGTCCTCTGTTAGTCCCACTGAGGCAGTAGTCTACTGAAGTCCTCTGTTAGTCCCACTGAGGCAGTAGTCTACTGAAGTCCTCTGTTAGTCCCACTGAGGCAGTAGTCTACTGAAGTCCTCTGTTAGTCCCACTGAGGCAGTAGTCTACTGAAGTCCTCTGTTAGTCCCACTGAGGCAGTAGTCTACTGAAGTCCTCTGTTAGTCCCACTGAGGCAGTAGTCTACTGAGGTCCTCTGTTAGTCCCACTGAGGCAGTAGTCTACTGAGGTCCTCTGTTAGTCCCACTGAGGCAGTAGTCTACTGAGGTCCTCTGTTAGTCCCACTGAGGCAGTAGTCTACTGAGGTCCTGTGTTAGTCCCACTGAGGCAGTAGTCTACTGAGGTCCTGTGTTAGTCCCACTGAGGCAGTTGTCTACTGAGGTCATCTGTTAGTCCAGATCTGTCAAGAAACCAATCTGGAGTTCTTAAGTATTTCAATAAGTTTTTTTTGTCCCTCTTTAAGGTACTAGCTCAATCTGCAATAGGTCCTGTTTTATTTCGTTCAAACAGGCAAGAAACACTGATGATGAGGTTGGTGATGGTGATGATGATGATGAAGATGAGACTAGTGAGATGTTTATTCTCCAGGGTGCTTCAGTATTCTCCAGGGTGCTTCAGCATTCTACAGGGTGCTTCATCATTCTCCAGGGTGCTTCAGTATTCTACAGGGTGCTTCAGTATTCTCCAGGGTGCTTCGGCATTCTCCAGAGTGCTTCAGCATTCTCCAGAGTGCTTCAGCATTCTACAGGGTGCTTCAATATTCTCCAGGGTGCTTCAGTATTCTACAGGGTGCTTCAGTATTCTCCAGGGTGCTTCAGCATTCTCCAGAGTGCTTCAGCATTCTACAGAGTGCTTCAGCTTTCTCCAGAGTGCTTCAGCATTCTCTAGAGTGCGTCAGTATTCTCCAGAGTGCTTCAGCATTCTCTAGAGTGCTTCAATATTCTCCAGAGTGCTTCAGCATTCTCTAGAGTGCTTCAATATTCTCCAGGGTGCTTCAGTATTCTCCAGGGTGCTTCAGCATTCTCCAGGGTGCTTCAGTATTCTCCAGGGTGCTTCAGCATTCTCCAGAGTGCTTCAGCATTCTCCAGAGTGCTTCAGTATTCTCCAGGGTGCTTCAGTATTCTCCAGGGTGCTTCAGTATTCTACAGGGTGCTTCAGTATTCTCCAGGGTGCTTCAGTATTCTCCAGGGTGCTTCGGCATTCTACAGAGTGCTTCAGCATTCTACAGAGTGCTTCAGCATTCTACAGGGTGCTTCAGTATTCTCCAGGGTGCTTCAGTATTCTACAGGGTGCTTCAGTATTCTCCAGGGTGCTTCAGTATTCTACAGGGTGCTTCAGTATTCTCCAGGGTGCTTCGGCATTCTACAGAGTGCTTCAGCATTCTCCAGAGTGCTTCAGCATTCTACAGGGTGCTTCAGTATTCTCCAGGGTGCTTCAGTATTCTCCAGGGTGCTTCAGTATTCTCCAGCGTGCTTCAGCATTCTCCAGAGTGCTTCAGTATTCTACAGGGTGCTTCAGTATTCTACAGGGTGCTTCAGTATTCTCCAGAGTGCTTCAGCATTCTCCAGAGTGCTTCAGTATTCTCCAGAGTGCTTCAGAATTCTCCAGGGTGCTTCAGTATTCTCCAGCGTGCTTCAGCATTCTCCAGAGTGCTTCAGCATTCTCCAGAGTGCTTCAGTATTCTACAGGGTGCTTCAGTATTCTACAGGGTGCTTCAGTACTCTCCAGAGTGCTTCAGAATTCTCCAGGGTGCTTCAGCATTCTCCAGAGTGCTTCAGCATTCTCCAGAGTGCTTCAGTATTCTCCAGGGTGCTTCAGTATTCTCCAGGGTGCTTCAGTATTCTCCAGGGTGCGTCAGTATTCTCCAGGGTGCGTCAGTATTCTCCAGGGTGCTTCAGCATTCTCCAGGGTGCTTCAGTATTCTACAGAGTGCTTCAGTATTCTCCAGGGTGCTTCAGCATTCTCCAGGGTGCTTCAGTATTCTCCTGGGTGCTTCAGTATTCTACAGGGTCCTTCAGTATTCGACAGAGTGCTCCAGGCTTCCAATAGGAGGTCCAGCAGTCCTTTCCTGAAAAGGTTAATCAACCAACCATCTCATCTCCATGTAGATAGGTGACAGTAATCACTAGGTGGCTTTGCTGCAGAAAGGTTATTCTGTGTGTGTGTGCTTGTCTGCGTGTGTGTGTCTGTGAGTGAACGCTGAAGAAATGTTGCTTGGCCTCTACGACCCTCCCGAACTTCTACAGACGCACCACTGAGAGCATCCTGTGAGGCTGAATCACCGCCTGTTACGACAACTGCACCGCCCGCAGCCACCTGAGCCACAGCCTGTTCACCCCGCTGCCATCTTCTAGATGTACCCTGCCCTAGCAGTACCCTGCCCTGAACCTTAGTGACTGTTACTAGCCTCCCCCAGTACCCTGCCCTGTCATTAAGGACCTCAGCCACCCGAGCCACGTCCTGTTCACCCCGCTACCATCTAGAAGGTCATTAAGGACCTCAGCCACCTGAGCCACGGCCTGTTCACCCCGCTACCATCTAGAAGGTCATTAAGGACCTCAGCCACCTGAGCCACGTCCTGTTCACCCCGCTACCATCTAGAAGGTCATTAAGGACCTCAGCCACCTGAGCCACGGCCTGTTCACCCCGCTACCATCTAGAAGGTCATTAAGGACCTCAGCCACCTGAGCCACGTCCTGTTCACCCCTCTACCATCTAGAAGGTCATCAAGGACCTCAGCCACCTGAACCACGGCCTGTTCACCCTGCTACCATCTAGAAGGTCATTAAGGACCTCAGCCACCTGAGCCACGGCCTGTTCACCCCGCTACCATCTAGAAGGTCATTAAGGACCTCAGCCACCTGAGCCACGTCCTGTTCACCCTGCTACCATCTAGAAGGTCATTAAGGACCGCAGCCACCTGAGCCACGTCCTGTTCACCCCTCTACCATCTAGAAGGTCATCAAGGACCGCAGCCACCTGAACCACGTCCTGTTCACCCCGCTACC
The DNA here is from genome assembly GCF_023373465.1 of Oncorhynchus keta. Classification (NCBI taxonomy): domain Eukaryota; kingdom Metazoa; phylum Chordata; class Actinopteri; order Salmoniformes; family Salmonidae; genus Oncorhynchus; species Oncorhynchus keta. The sequence continues at coordinate 48,254,055 of NC_068445.1, read as the reverse complement.
ATCTAGAAGGTCATTAAGGACCTCAGCCACCTGAACCACGTCCTGTTCACCCCGCTACCATCTAGAAGATCATCAAGGACCTCAGCCACCTGAGCCATGGCCTGTTCACCCCGCTACCATCTAGAAGGCGGAGTACAGGTACAGGTGCATCAAAGCCGGCCTCCACCCAGTACCCTGCCCTGAACCGTATTGACTGTTACTAGCCAGCTACCACTCAGTACCCTGCCCTGAACCTTAGTGACTGTTACTAGCCAGCTACCACTTAGTACCCTGCCCTGAACCTTAGTGACTGTTACTAGCCAGCTACCACTCAGTACCCTGCCCTGAACCTTAGCCACTGTTACTAGCCAGCTACCACTCAGTACCCTGCCCTGAACCTTAGTGACTGTTACTAGCCAGCTACCACTTAGTACCCTGCCCTGAACCTTAGTGACTGTTACTAGCCAGCTACCACTCAGTACCCTGCCCTGAACCTTAGTGACTGTTACTAGCCAGCTACCACTCAGTACCCTGCCCTGAACCTTAGTGACTGTTACTAGCCAGCTACCATTCAGTACCCTGCCCTGAACCTTAGTCACTGTTACTAGTCAGCTACCACTCAGTACCCTGCCCTGAACCTTAGTCACTGTTACTAGCCAGCTATCACCCATTACCCTGCCCTGAACCTTAGTGACTGTTACTAGCCGGACTCCACCCAGTACCCTGCCCTGAACCTTAGTGACTGTTACTAGCCTCCCCAGTACCCTGCCCTGAACCTTAGTGACTGTTACTAGCCTCCCCCAGTACCCTGCCCTGAACCTTAGTGACTGTTACTAGCCTCCCCCAGTACCCTGCCCTGAACCTTAGTGACTGTTACTGAAACTGCCCTGAAACTTAGTGACTGTCACTAGCCGGACTCCACCCAGTACCCTGCCCTGAACCTTAGTGACTGTTACTAGCCAGCTACCACTCAGTACCCTGCCCTGAACCTTAGTCACTGTTACTAGGCAGCTACCACTCAGTACCCTGCCCTGAACCGTAGTCACTGTTTCTAGCCAGCTACCACTCAGTACCCTGTACCTTAGCCATTGTTACTAGCCAGCTACCAATCAGTACCCTGCCCTGAATCTTAGTCACTGTTACTAGCCAGCTACCAATCAGTACCCTGTACCTTAGTCACTGTTACTAGCCAGCTACCAATCAGTACCCTGCCCTGAATCTTAGTCACTGTTACTAGCCAGCTACCACTCAGTACCCTGCCCTGAACCTTAGTCACTGTTACTAGCCAGCTACCAATCAGTACCCTGCCCTGAACCGTAGTCACTGTTACTAGCCAGCTACCAATCAGTACCCTGCCCTGAATCTTAGTCACTGTTACTAGCCAGCTACCACTCAGTACCCTGCCCTGAACCTTAGTCACTGTTACTAGCCAGCTACCAATCAGTACCATGCCCTGAACCTTAGTCACTGTTACTAGCCAGCTACCAATCAGTACCCTGCCCTGAATCTTAGTCACTGTTACTAGCCAGCTACCAATCAGTACCCTGCCCTGAACCTTAGCCACTGTTACTAGCCAGCTACCACTTAGTACCCTGTACCTTAGCCACTGTTACTAGCCAGCTACCACTCAGTACCCTGCCCTGAACCTTAGCCACTGTTACTAGCCAGCTACCACTTAGTACCCTGTACCTTAGCCACTGTTACTAGCCAGCTACCACTCAGTACCCTGCCCTGAACCTTAGTGACTGTTACTAGCCAGCTACCACTTAGTACCCTGTACCTTAGCCACTGTTACTAGCCAGCTACCACTTAGTACCCTGTACCTTAGCCACTGTTACTAGCCAGCTACCACTTAGTACCCTGTACCTTAGCCACTGTTACTAGCCAGCTACCACTTAGTACCCTGCCCTGAACCTTAGCCACTGTTACTAGCCAGCTACCACTCAGTACCCTGCCCTGAACCTTAGTGACTGTTACTAGCCAGCTACCACTTAGTGCCCTGCCCTGAACCTTAGTGACTGTTACTAGCCAGCTACCACTTAGTGCCCTGCCCTGAACCTTAGTGACTGTTACTAGCCAGCTACCACTCAGTACCCTGCCCTGAACCTTGGTGACTGTTACTAGCCAGCTACCACTCAGTGCCCTGCCCTGAACCTTAGTGACTGTTACTAGCCTCCCCCAGTACCCTGCCCTGAACCTTAGTGACTGTTACTAGCCAGCTACCACTCTAAGGTGCAGGGTACTCTGCCCTGTGTACATAGTCATTGAACACTGGTCTCTTTAATAATGTTTACATACTGTTTTACCCACTTCATATGTATAATACTGTATTCTAGTGAAGGCTCATCCTATATAACTACTGCTGTACAATCCTTTTCTATTCATATAATGTCTATACTGTCTATTAATGCACACATACACAATCCATGTTTCAAGGCTTAAACATCCCTCTTTAACCCCGTCTCCTCCCCTTCATCTACATGTCTCCTCCCATTCCTCTACATGTCTCCTCCCCTTCATCTACATGTCTCCTCCCCTTCATCTGCACTGATTGAAGTGGATTTAACAAGTGACATCAATAAGGGATCATAGCTTTCCCCTGGATTCACATGGTCAGTCGTCATGGAAATAACAGGTGTTCTTAATGTTTTGTCCACTCAGTGTAGATATTTATATTCCCAGACTCTGACATTGCTCTTTCTGATATTTCTTAATTTCTTTCTTTTTACTTTCTGGGATTTGTGTGCATTGTTTTGTATTGGTAGGTATTACTGCACCTGCAATAACATCTGAAAAAGATGTAGACACCACCACTTTGATTTTGATTTGAGAGAGACAGCGAGAAGGAGAGAGTAGGAGAGAGAGAGAAAGAGAAAGAGGGAGAGAGAGAAAGAGAGACTGACACATAGAGAGAGACTGACAGAGAGAAAAAAAGAGAGAGAAAGAGAAAGAGAGAGGAGAGAGAGAGAGAGAGAGAGAGAGACAGAGAGAGAGAGAGAGAGAGACTGACAGAGAGAGACTGACAGAGAGAGAGGGAAAGAGAGAGAGAGAGGGGGGGATTTCTTATTGTCCGACTGTGTGTGTGTTTCTTTGTGAATGTGCCTGTGTGTGTGTGTGTGTGTGTGTGTGGTAATTGTCCCTATCTGCAGGCACAGGAGTCCACAGTCATGTTTGGGTAAACTTTGAGCACCACGTTCTTGTCCTCGTCGAAGAAGAGGATGGAGAGGGAAGACATCTTGTCTGGGACACAGCAGGGCTCAGGGATACCAGACACCACCCCTACCGCTCTCACAATGCTCTGGATGGTGGCGTGGTTGCTAGGCTTCAGAGACTACAGGACAGAAGAGAAGGTGGAGGTGAACGACAACATTCACCTTATGACAACAAACATGACAGTTCTATTAAATGGGAGGACATTTGACAGCAGGTCATAGTTAAAATGTTTTTATCCTTTATTTAAACAGGAAGTCCCCCCCTCGAGTATCTCTTTTTGAAGGGAGACCTGTTTGTGATATTGTATTTTTTTGGCCACCTGCTTAGTGTCCCAACCAGGTGACCGCCTGGAGAACAAGAGGCTGGTGATGGGAGTCCTGAGGACACCTAATTCTTGGACAGCTTTAGCATGTTCAGACACACTGTCTTGTCCAGCTAAAACATGACAGGTTCTTCCATTATCACCGTGAGCAATACCTAGTGTTCCCAGGAACCCGAAGACCATTCCTTCCTCTGATCCTTTCATACCTTCACATGTCTAGGGAGTAGGGGTTGTTTCCGGAAACCGAACTGAGGCGTGTGTGAAGCAGGATCTTCACAAGGAAAGAGGCATTCTCTGACGACGAAGAAAACCCAGAGGGTAACCTCAAGACCTAAATACAGCCAGGTCCAAACTGAGTGGACTATAATTGTAGAATAATAGTGAAAATAAAAACTATGAAATAACACATATGAAATAATGTAGTAACCAAAAAAGTGATAAACAAATCAAAGTATATTTTACAGTTGAAGTCTGAAGTTTACATACACTTAGGTTGGTGTCATTGAAACTCGTTTTTCATTCACTCCACACATTTCTTGTTAACAAACTATAGTTTTGGCAAGTCGGTTAGGACATCTACTTTGTGCATGACACAAGTCATTTTTCCAACAATTGTTTACAGACAGATTATTTCACTTATAATTCACTGTATCATAATTCCAGGGGGTCAGAAGTTTACATACACTAAGTTGACTGTGCCTTTAAACAGCTTGGAAAATTCCAGGAAATTATGTCATGGCTTTAGAAGCTTCTGATAGGCTAATTGGCATCATTTGAGTCAAATAGAGGTGTACCTGTGGATGAATTTCAAGGTCTACCTTCAAACTCAGTGCTTCTTTGCTTGACATAATGGGAAAATCAAAATAAATCAGCCAAGACCTCAGAAAAATAATTGTAGACCTCCACAAGTCTGTTTCATCCTTGGGAGCAATTTCCAAACGTCTGAAGGTACCACGTTCATCTGTACAAACAATAGTACGCAAGTATAAACACCATGGGACAACGCAGCCATCTTACCACTCAGGAAGCAGACGCGTTCTGTCTCCTTGAGATGAACATACTTTGGTGCGAAAAGTGCAAATCAATCCCAGAACAACAGCAAAGGACCTTGTGAAGGTGCGAAAGGAAACAGGTACAAAAGTATCTATATCCACAGTAAAACAAGTCCCTATATCGACTTAACCTGAATGGCCGCTCGGCAAGGAAGAAGCCACTGCTCCAAAACCGCCATTAAAAAGCCAGACTACGGTTTGCAACTGCACATGGGGACAAAGATCATACTTTTTGGAGAAATGTTCTCTGGTCTGATGAAACAAAAATACAATTGTTTGGCAATAATGACCGTCGTTATGTTTGGAGGAAAAAGGGGGAGGCTTGCAAGCCGAAGAACACCATCCCCACCGTGAAGCACGGGGGTGGCAGCATCATGTTGTGGGGGTGCTTTGCTGCAGGAGAGACTGGTGCACTTCACAAAATAGATAGCGTCACGAGGATTGAAAATGATGTAAAAGACCAAGTCCATATTTTTGCAAGAACAGCTCAAATAACTGACCTAAAACAGGGAATTTTTACTAGGATTAAATGTCAGGAATTGTAAAAAACTGAGTTTAAACGTATTTGGCTAAGGTGTATGTAAACGTCTGACTTTTACTGTATATATATATTTATAAACTGGGTGGTTCGAACCCTGAATGCTGATTGGCTGACAGCCTTGGTACATCAGACCGTATACCACGTGTATTATATTGGTAACCAGTTTATAATAGCAATAAGGCACCTCAGGGTTTTGTGGTAAATGGCCAATATACCACGGCTAACGGCTGCACCCAGGCACTCCGCGTTGCGTCGAGGATAAGAACAGCCCTTAGCCGTGGAAAATCGGCCATAAACCACATCCCGTCGTGCCTTATTGCTTAAATATATACAGTGGGGCAAAAAAGCTGTTTTTATTTGATTTATTTCACCTTTATTTAACCAGGTATTTATACAGTGGGGCAAAAAAGTATTTAGTCAGCCACCAATTGTGCAAGTTCTCCCACTTAAAAGGATGAGAGGCCTGTAATTTTCATTATAGGTACACTGCTGCTTGAGTTGATGTGATTAGTATCATAGCTGAGCATGTACAACCTTTTCTATCATCTGACCTGATGGTCTTAGGTGACTTCAACCTGGACTGGCTGACACCAATCTCAGATGACTTTAAGAACATTTGTCTTGATCTTAATAACCTGTTTGGGATAGGGGGCAACATTTTCACGTTCGGATGAAAAGCGTGACCAGAGTAAACTGCCTGCTACTCAGGCCCAGAAGCTACTATATGCATATAATTAGTAGATTTGGATAGAAAACACTCTGGTGTTTCTAAAACTGTTTGAATGATGTCTGTGGGTATAACAGGACTCATATGGCAGGCGAAAACCTGAGAAAAATCCAAACAGGAAGTGGCAAATCTGAGGTTTGTAGTTTTTCAACTCATTGCCTTTCCAAGATACAGTGTAAATGGGATCATATTGCACTTCCTAAGGCTTCCACTAGATGTCAACAGTCTTTAGAACCTTGTTTCAGGCTTCTACTGTGAAGGGGGAGAGAATAAGAGCTGTTTGACTAAGGGGTCTTGCAGAAGGCGATGAGCTAAGTCATGCGCGCGGCTGTGAGAGTGAGCTGCGTTCCTTTTCATTGGAATATTATTGAAGGTTTATGATTAAAAAAACATCCTAAAGATTGATTCTATACATCATTTTACATGTTTCTACGAACTGTAATAGAACTTTTTGGACTTTTTGTCTGAGCTTTCGCCTGGACTTGCCCCGCGTCTTGTGAATTTTGATTGGTGAACTGAACACGCTAACAAAAAGGAGGTTTTTGGACATGAATGATGGACTCTATTGAACAAAACAAACATTTATTGTGGAACTGGGATTCCTGGGAGTGCATTATGATGAAGATCATCAAAGGTAAGTGAATATTTATGACGCTATTTGTGACTTTTACTGACTCCACAACATGGCGGGTATCTGTATGGCTTGTTTTTGTGTCTAAGCGCTGTACTCAGATTATTACATGGTGTGCTTTCTCCGTATAGCTTTTTTGAAATCTGACACAGCGGTTGCATTAAGGAGAAGTATATCTTTAATTCTGAGCATAACACTTGTATCTTTTATCAAAGTTTATGATGAGTATTTCTGTAAATTGATGTGGCTCTCTGCAAATTCGCCGGATGTTTTCGAAGCACAACATTACTGAATATAACGCGCCAATGTAAACTGAGATTTTTGGATATAAATATGAACTTTATCGAACAAAACATACATGTATTGTGTAACATGAAGTCCAATGAGTGCCGTCTGATGAAGATCATCAAAGGTTAGTGATTAATTTGATCTCTATTTCTGCTTTTTGTGACTCCTCTCTTTGGCTGGAAAATGGCTATATGTTTTTTGTGACGAGGCTCTGACCTAACATAATCATATGGTGTGCTTTCGCTGTAAAGCCTTTTTGAAATCGGACACGATGGGTAGATTAACAAGAAGTCAAGCTTTAATTTGGTGTGTTGCACTTGTGAATGTATGAAAGTTAAATATTTCTAAAAAATATTTTTGTATTTTGCGCTCTACCTTTTCACGCCGATGTTGTCGAGCCTAGCCTTAAGAGTCACGCCTTGGTCATTGTATTTTGTTTTTTCGTTATATTATTTGGTCAGGGTGTGACATGGGTTTATATGTTGTATGTCGTATTGGGTTTTGTAGTATTTGGGATCGCGGTTGAGTAGGGGTGTTGTATAGGCTTGGCTGCCTGAGGCGGTTCTCAATCAGAGTCAGGTGATTCTCGTTGTCTCTGATTGGGAACCGTATTTAGGTAGCCGTGGTTTCGCTGTGTATTTCGTGGGTGATTGTTCCTGTCTCTGTGTAGTTTCACCAGATAGTCTGTAATTAGGTTTCACGTTCCGTTTGTTGTTTTTGTATTTGTATAGTTATTTCATGTGTCACTTTTTTCATTAAAGTCATGAGTAACCACAACGCTGCATTTCGGTCCGACTCTCTTTCTACAAACGATGAACGCCGTTACATTAAGAAGTTTTTAATCTAACCCAGCTAATCACAAAACCCACTCGGTTAAATGTGACAAATCTAGATAGATCTTCATTATTAGATCTAATTCTCACAAATAACCTCCGTAAGTACATATATAGTACATATATTTTGGTGTGTTTGCAAGTGACCTTAGTGATCATTAACCTATAGCCTGTGTTAAAGACACTAGAAAGCGTAATTCTGACCCCCCTATTACATCATCAATGTCCTTCCCTACCCAATCAAGTTATACTGAACTCTGACATCATCAATGTCCTTCCCTACCCAATCAAGTTATACTGAACTCTGACATCATCAATGTCCTTCCCTACCCAATCAAGTTAAACTGAACTCTGACATCATCAATGTCCTTCCCTACCCAATCAAGTTATACTGAACTCTGACATCATTAATGAAAAAAATGTGATGCTTTTAATCAACATTTTTATGTCTGCCGGTTTTTTGTTTGAATGAAACCTTGGTTTAATAGACCCGGGTCAGTCAGTAAACTGCTCGTCCCTCTCCCACCCGCTAGTCGACTTGATAGAGGACCAGACAACCCCCCAGTGAATCCTTGTATTCTCTGGAGCAGCTGTCTACTTCTGATGTATTTGAATAACTATTTTACGATCAATGTTAAAAAGAAAATCTACAGGGGCTGATATGCTTGTTCCCTTCTTATCACAGCTTTCTGCTCCATTGATTGCTGAAGCATTAACACATATTTTTAACTTAACATTTATACTGAGTGGTATTTCTAGAGTTTAGAAGACCCATGTGCTTCCTCAACATAAAGGTGGCGACCCAGGTGATCTAAATAATTATCGGCCCATTTCCAAACTCTCTGTTGCCGAGCAACAATCCTGGAATTATTGATTAATACTCAGCTTAGATCCCTTTTAACTGTTACATATCGTCTGAATGTAAACCAATTCAGACCAGGACATAGTACCATCTCTGATACTGCTACATATGGTCTGAATGTAAACCAGTCAGGGTTCAGACCAGGACATAGTACCATCTCTGATACTGCTACATATCGTCTGAATGTAAACCAGTCAGGGTTCAGACCAGGACATAGTACCATCTCTGATACTGTTACATATGGTCTGAATGTAAACCAGTCAGGGTTCAGACCAGGACATAGTACCATCTCTGATACTGTTACATATGGTCTGAATGTAAACCAGTCAGGGTTCAGACCAGGACATAGTACCATCTCTGATACTGCTACATGACAATAAGATAACCATGACAATTAATCCTAACCTGAAAATTCATAATCGTCACAGCCCTTATTATATATATATATATATATTTATTTTCTAAATCGTACTGGATTCCAAGTATATCGGCAAATCAACCAATCAGATGTCCACAGACTAACCCATCTCTCCCAGTATTTTACCATGTTACTATTTCCTTCTGCAGTCCTTCAATTGTGCTACGATGTCTAACGAGGGTCTTAAACCTCTCTAGTTGGATCCGTTTCTACAGAGAAAAATAAATACTTTATCTAAGAGTATAATCCTATTTCCCATTTATTGACGGTTCATCTGTACAAAACATTAAGGAAACCTTTCAAAATCCCCTCCGGAAAGAGCAGGTTTCCGTAATGTTTTTTTTTAGACTCAGAGTATATCAGGTCGTAAACCTGATGCCATGAAGCATGAAGACATACCTTAGGCATGGGGATGAGGGTTGGGGACTCTGTCTGGGAAACACATACTGGCACATTATATTATGAATTACATGAAGCATGAAGACATACCTTAGGCATGGGGATGAGGGTTGGGGACTCTGTCTGGGAAACACATACTGGCACATTATATTATGAATTACATGAAGCATGAAGACATACCTTAGGCATGGGGATGAGGGTTGGGGACTCTGTCTGGGAAACACATACTGGCACATTATATTATGAATTACATGAAGCATGAAGACATACCTTAGGCATGGGGATGAGGGTTGGGGACTCTGTCTGGGAAACACATACTGGCACATTATATTATGAATTACATGAAGCATGAAGACATACCTTAGGCATGGGGATGAGGGTTGGGGACTCATACATACTGGCACATTATGAATTACATGAAGCATGAAGACATACCTTAGGCATGGGGAACTGGCATGACCCTGAGCAGTAGTAGGCATCAAAAGACTTGGGAGATATAATCCACTCGCTCCAGCCAATGTCTGCAAAGTCCACCTTCAGGTAGCGACGAGCACAGTTCCGTGGTTCGTTCCACTGCTTCATACGAGCCTTCTTTATCGTCTGCTCGTCAAACTGCAGCAGGGGCATCTTACCGCCGTGCCTCTGGCTCTTACCACGCGTCTTTTTCCTCGGCCGACGGACCTGCTTGTTCTCCATCGGTTCGTAGGGGCTGGTCTCGTCCCAGCCCGTCGTCTCATACGGGTACTCCGGCCCCGGTAACTCGTTGTTCTGGAGCGGGAGGAGGACGTTAGCCGAGCGCCGGCGTCTGTTAGGAGGCGCCTGTTGTTGAGCGGCGGTGCTATTCTGAGCGTGCAGCCCCAGTTTGTGGAAGCCGGAGGCGAATGCTCCTTCTTCCGTGGTCATCGTGGTTTGATGCCTCTGATGACTCTGTAGTGTTGACACCACGCTCTCTGGTTCGGAGATGGTTGAGTCGTTGGCGTAGACCAGGATGTAAGGAAAGCGGTCTGAGAGGAGCTTCTTCCAGGGCCTGGGTCCAGGCTGGGATGCCACGTCTATCCCGATCAGCAGCTCATCATGATGCTTGGCCTGGTTCACCACCTGAGTGACATCCTTCCACTGCCAAGAGATGAAGTCCCTGTATAGTGTAGACACATTGATCACAAAGTGGCCCAAAGTCCTGATATGGTTATCCACTGAGGCGAAGCTCCACACACCCATCTGGACGTTGCTGTGTCTACTGGGGCCGTGGCGGGACAGCGATGGGGACGGAGCTCCACAGCTCTTGGGCTTGGGCCTGGTGGTGCTGTTGCAGCCCGGGTGCTGGAAACTGTTCTGGTGGTCTCCTATGTAGTAGTGGAGCGTGGCCGACAGGACGGCCTCTGACTTGGTGAGAGACGTCAGGTTGAAGATCTGGAACTGCTTGTTGTTGATGGTGCCTGGGAGAGGAACAGGAAGCGGCAGTCAGAATATCCATACAATTACATGACTTATAGCATCTCTACATGCATATCATTCAACTTAGTTTCAACAGTGTGAGAAGTAACTCATATTCTGTAGCCAATGGTCAGGGGGTGACAGTTACAGCAAGCTCACACATGCAACGCATACAATCAACAGTGCACTGATCATCAGTACCTTCATCAAAAAAATAGACAGTCATCAGTTTTATTAACTGAAATTGTTCAATTATTTTGTTTTTTTCGAAACTAACAGTGTAATCTATCTCCGACCCATCCTCTCTGGCTTCAAAACCAAAACTCTCGCAGTAGTTCTGCTGCTAAGTGAGCTCCAACTCTGTAGACCTATAGAACAAGGAAGTAGCCAGGAGCCAATTGAAAGAGAAGCATCCAGGAGCCAATTGAAAGAGAAGCATCCAGGAGCCAATTGAAAGTGGGGGCTGGTCTTCCCTGGATACAGGTCACTGTTGGACCATATTGGCACTGACCGCAAGTAAACCCAGCATGGCCCGGTCTAGCCTACCCATCCTGCATTATCAAGTCATGTCAGTAGGAGGCAGTATTATCTCATGTATGAATGCTGAAACCTGACTGTGGTTCTACTATAGAGAATGATAGAAGGACTCTAGTGCCCAAAAAGCCTCTTTTAGCAAGCGCAGCACCATTGAGGACTTTCACAATTTTGAAGTAGTCAACCAACTTCCTATGGGTTAAGGAAGGATCACACATTTCCATCCAGGTCATCAGGAGGGTTCAGCCAATGAATTATACTGGTGAGCAAACATTCCATAACTGCAGGTGGCAGTAAATCAACAACCTTGGCTTTACACCTGCTCAAACAACACCCTCTAGGTGGCAGTACATCACCAACCTTGGCTTTAGGCCTGCTCAAACAACACCCTCTAGGTGGCAGTACATCCCCAACCTTGGCTTTACGCCTGCTCAAACAACACCCTCTAGGTGGCAGTACATCACCAACCTTGGCTTTACGCCTGCTCACACAACGCCCTCTAGGTGGCAGTACATCACCAACCTTGGCTTTAGGCCTGCTCAAACAACACCCTCTAGGTGGCAGTACATCACCAACCTTGGCTTTAGGCCTGCTCAAACAACACCCCTCTAGGTGGCAGTACATCCCCAACCTTGGCTTTACGCCTGCTCAAACAACACCCTCTAGGTGGCAGTACATCCCCAACCTTGGCTTTACGCCTGCTCAAACAACACCCTCTAGGTGGCAGTACATCCCCAACCTTGGCTTTACGCCTGCTCAAACAACACCCCTCTAGGTGGCAGTACATCCCCAACCTTGGCTTTACGCCTGCTCAAACAACACCCTCTAGGTGGCAGTACATCCCCAACCTTGGCTTTACGCCTGCTCAAACAACACCCTCTAGGTGGCAGTACATCCCCAACCGTGGCTTTACGCCTGCTCAAACAACACCCTCTAGGTGGCAGTACATCCCCAACCGTGGCTTTACGCCTGCTCAAACAACACCCTCTAGGTGGCAGTACATCCCCAACCTTGGCTTTACGCCTGCTCAAACAACACCCTCTAGGTGGCAGTACATCACCAACCTTGGCTTTATGCCTGCTAAAACAACACCCGTCTAGGTGGCGGTATGCACCCTTTCAGTTTGTTTGCCAACTCATAGAAGTAGTAGAAGAAGAAAATGTACTATCTCAAAATGGATATGTCCGCAATGGCGCTGCCTGTGCTCTCACAGACGCTATATTGGTACAGATGCAATGTTACGTCCTCTAACTATGGGTTCTACATGGCTGCAGGCATAAATATAATCCTACTGCTGTGGGAAGAGATGGTAGGACTATCATATTAGTGGTTATACACACTGAGTGTACAAAACATTAGGAACACCTGCTCTTTCCATGACATAAATTAAGGAGTACCCTTAATTTACCAGGTAAGTTGACTGAGAACATTCTCATTTACAGCAACAACCTGGGGAATAGTTACAGGGGAGAGGAGGGGGGATGAATGAGCCAATTGTAAGCTAAATTGACCAGGTGAATCCAGGTGAAATCTATGCTCCCTTACTGATGTCACGAAATCCACTTCAATTTGTGTAGATGAAGGGGAGGAGTCAGGTTAAAGATGAAGGGGAGGAGACAGGTTGAAGATGAAGGGGAGGAGTCAGGCTAAAGATGAAGGGGAGGAGACAGGTTGAAGATGAAGGGGAGGAGTCAGGCTAAAGATGAAGGGGAGGAGTCAGGCTAAAGATGAAGGGGAGGAGTCAGGTTAAAGATGAAGGGGGGGAGACAGGTTAAAGATGAAGGGGACGAGACAGGTTAAAGAAGGAGGGGAGGAGACAGGTTAAAGATGAAGGGGAGGAGACAGGTTAAAGATGAAGGGGAGGAGTCAGGTTAAAAATGAAGGGGAGGAGTCAGGTTAAAGAAGAAGGGGAGGAGACGGGTTAAAGATGAAGGGGAGGAGAAAGGTTAAAGATGAAGGGGTGGAGACGGGTTAAAGATGAAGGGGAGGAGTCAGGTTAAAAATGAAGGGGAGGAGACAGGTTAAAGATGAAGGGGAGGAGTCAGGTTAAAGATGAAGGGGAGGAGTCAGGTTAAAGAAGAAGGGGAGGAGACAGGCTAAAGATGAAGGGGAGGAGTCAGGTTAAAGAAGAAGGGGAGGAGACAGGCTAAAGATGAAGGGGAGGAGTCAGGTTAAAGAAGAAGGGGAGGAGACAGGTTAAAGATGAAGGGGAGGAGACAAGTTGAAGATGAAGGGGAGGAGTCAGGTTACAAATGAAGGGAAGGAGACAGGTTAAAGACGAAGGGGAAGAGTCAGGTTAAAGCTGAAGGGGAGGAGTCAGGTTAAAGATGAAGGGGAGGAGTCAGGTTAAAATGAAGGGGAGGAGTCAGGTTAAAGAAGAAGGGGAGGAGACAGGTTAAAGATGAAGGGGAGGAGTCAGGTTAAAGATGAAGGGGAGGAGTCAGGTTAAAGATGAGGGGAGGAGAAAGGTTAAAGATGAAGGGGAGGAGACGGGTTAAAGATGAAGGGGAGGAGTCAGGTTAAAGAAGAAGGGGAGGAGACAGGCTAAAGAAGAAGGGGAGGAGACAGGCTAAAGATGAAGGGGAGGAGACAGGTTAAAGATG